>NW_025535375.1:0-101390 GCF_020615455.1 Coregonus clupeaformis | reverse complement strand
TTTTAGGCAAATCCACAATACAACCATTTGTATATCCAGACATGTTTGAGGGTACAGGGAACTTTCTTTCCCTTCAATAAAACAGGTCCAAAAATCACTGTTACACGATTTTGCATTGGAGGGCGAGGCTAGTTCTACAATATGTAAAGGGTTTTCAAGCTTGCAAACAGGTTTTAAGCTGAGTTCCATAACATTGTCTAAATTGTTTTTGAAACCCTCACCATTTCACATATGCCAGGAGACAATGTTTGAGGGTAACAGCGGAAACATTTCTTTTCAGCATTTCGCATAAACAGGTCCAAATCCTGTTACTTTTCATTAGGGCGGGCTAGTTCTACAATATCTAGGGTTTTCCCCAGCTTGCAAACTTTTTATGCTGAGTTCCATGAACATTGTCTAAATCGTGTTTTAGGCAAAATCCACAATCAACCATTTTGACATATGCCAGGAGACAATGTTTGAGGGTAACAGGCGAATCATTTCTTTTCAGCATTTCGCATGAAAACAGGGTCCAAAATCACTGTTACACGTTTTGCATTGGAGGGCCGGGCTCAGTTCTACAATATGTAAGCGTTTTCAAGCTTGCAAACAGGTTTTAAGCTGAGTTTCCATAACATTGTCTAAAATCGTGTTTTTAGGCAAAATCCACAATCCCATTTCACATATGCCGGGACACTGTTTGGGGTAACAGACGGAAACATTTCTTTTCAGCATTTCGCATGAAAACAGGGTCCAAAATCACTATTACCCGTTTTGCATTGGAGGGGCTATTCTACAATATGTAAGGTTTTCAACGCTTGCAAACAGGTTTTAAGCTGAGTTTCCATGAACATTGTCTAAAATGTGTTTTTAGGCAAAATCCACAATGCAACTATTTCACATATGCCAGAATGTTTGAGGTAACAGCAAACATTTCTTTTCAGCATTTCGCATGAAAACAGGGTCCAAAAATCACTGTTACCGTTTTGCATTGGAGGCCGGCTATTCTACAATATGTAAGGTTTTCAAGCTTGCAAACTTTTAAGCTGAGTTTCCATAACATTGTCTAAATCGTGTTTTTAGGCAAAATCCACAATGCACCCATTTCGGGCATATGCCAGAGACACTGTTTGAGGGTAACAGGCAAAACATTTCTTTTCAGCATTTCGCATGAAAATCCAAAATCACTGTTACCGTTTTGCATTGGGTTCCGGGCTTTCTAAATATGTAAGTTTTCAGCTTGCAAACAGGTTTTAAGCTGATTTCCATAACATTGTCTAAAATCGTTTTTTTACAAAATCCACAATGCAACTCATTTGAGCCATATGTAGGAACAATGTTTGAGGTTACAGGCGGGAAACATTTCTTTTCAGCATTTTCGCATGAAAACAGGGTCCAAAATCCTGTTGTTTTGCATTGGAGGGCCGGGCTGTCACTTCTACAATATTAAGTTTTCAAGCTTGCAAACAGGTTTTAAGCTGAGTTCCATGAACATTGTCTAAAATCGTGTTTTTTAGGCAAAATCCACAATGCAACCATTTCGCATATGGAACAATTTTGAGGTAACAGGCGGAAAACATTTCTTTTCAGCATTTCGCATGAAAACAGGGTCCAAAATCACTGTTACCGTTTTTGCATTGGAGGCGGGCGGTTCTACAATATGTAGGGTTTTCAAGCTTGCAAACGGTTTTAAGCTGAGTTCCCATACATTGTCTAAAATCGTGTTTTTAGCAAAATCCCCAATCAACCATTTCGAGCATATGCCAGGAGACACTGTTTGAGGGTAACAGACGGGAAACATTTCTTTTCAGCATTTCCGCATGAAAACGGGTCCAAAATCACTGTTACCTTTTGCATTGGAGGGCGGCTTTCTACAATATGTAGGGTTTTCAGCTTGCAAACGGGTTTTAAGCTGGTTCATGCTTTCTAAATTGTTTTTAGGCAAAATCCACAATCAACCTTTCCTATCATGTTTGGGTCGGAAACATTTCTTTTCAGCATTTCGCATGAAAACAGGGTCCAAAATCACTGTTACACGTTTTGCACTGGAGGTCGGGCTAGTTCTACAATATGTAAGGGTTTTCAAGCTTGCAAACAGGTTTTAAGCTGAGTTCCATGAACATTGTCTAAAATCGTGTTTTTAGGCAAAATCCACAATGCAACCATTTCGACATATGCCAGGAGACAATGTTTGAGGGTAACAGACGGAAACATTTCTTTTCAGCATTTCGCATGAAAACAGGGTCCAAAATCACTGTTACAGTTTTGCATTGGAGGGCAGGGCTAGTTCTACAATATGTAAGCGTTTTCAAGCTTGCAAACAGGTTTTAAGCTGAGTTCCATGAACATTGTCTAAAATCGTGTTTTTAGGCAAAATCCACAATGCAACTATTTCGACATATTCCAGGAGACAATGTTTGAGGTAACAGACGGAAACATTTCTTTTCAGCATTTCGCATGAAAACAGGGTCCCAAAATCACTGTTACACGTTTTTGCATTGGAGGTCCGGGCTAGTTCTACAATATGTAAGGGTTTTCAAGCTTGCAAACGGGTTTTAAGCTGAGTTCCATGAACATTGTCTAAAATCGTGTTTTTAGGCAAAATCCACTGCAACCATTTCGACATATGCCAGGAGACAATGTTTGAGGGTAACAGACGGGAAACATTTCTTTTCAGCATTTCGCATGAAAACAGGGTCCAAAATCACTGTTACACGTTTTTGCATTGGAGGGCCGGCTAGTTCTACAATATGTAGGGTTTTCAAGCTTGCAAACAGGTTTTAAGCTGAGTTCCATGAACATTGTCTAAAATCGTGTTTTTAGGCAAAATCCACAATGCAACCATTTCGACATATGTCAGGAGACAATGTTTGAGGGTAACTGACGGGAAACATTTCTTTTCAGCATTTCGCATGAAAACAGGGTCCAAAATCACTGTTACACGTTTTGCATTGGAGGGCCGGACTAGTTCTACAATATGTAAGGGTTTTCAAGCTTGCAAACAGGTTTTAAGCTGAGTTCCATGAACATTGTCTAAAATCGTGTTTTTAGGGCAAAATCCACAATGCAACCATTTCGACATATTCCAGAGACAATGTTTGAGGGTAACAGACGGAAACATTTCTTTTCAGCATTTCGCATGAAAACAGGGTCCAAAATCACTGTTACACGTTTTTGCATTGGAGGGCCGGCTAGTTCTACAATATGTAAGCGTTTTCAAGCTTGCAAACAGGTTTTAAGCTGAGTTCCATGAACATTGTCTAAAATCGTGTTTTTAGGCAAAATCCACAATGCAACCATTTCGACATATTCCAGGAGACAATGTTTGAGGGTAACAGACGGAAACATTTCTTTTCAGCATTTCGCATGAAAACAGGGTCCAAAAACACTGTTCACGTTTTGCATTGGAGTTCGGGCTAGTTCTACAATATGTAAGGGTTTTCAAGCTTGCAAACAGGTTTTAAGCTGAGTTCCATGAACATTGTCTAAAATCGTGTTTTTAGCCAAAATCCACAATGCAACCATTTCGACATATGCCAGGAGACACTGTTTGAGGGTAACAGACGGAAACATTTCTTTTCAGCATTTCGCATGAAAACAGGGTCCAAAATCACTGTTACACGTTTTGCACTGGAGGGCCGGGCTAGTTCTACAATATGTAAGGGTTTTCAAGCTTGCAAACAGGTTTTAAGCTGAGTTCCATGAACATTGTCTAAAATCGTGTTTTTAGGCAAAATCCACAATGCAAACATTTCGACATATGCCAGGGAGACAATGTTTGAGGGTAACTAGACGGGGAAACATTTCTTTTCAGCATTTCGCATGAAAACAGGGTCCAAAATCACTGTTACACGTTTTGCATTGGAGGGCCGGGCTAGTTCTACAATATGTGGGTTTTCAAGCTTGCAAACAGGTTTTAAGCTTAGTTCCATGAACATTGTCTAAAATCGTGTTTTTAGGCAAAATCCACAATGCAACCTTTTCGACATATGCCAGGAGACAATGTTTGAGGGTAACAGACGGGAAACATTTCTTTTCAGCATTTCGCATGAAAACAGGGTCCAAAATCACTGTTACACGTTTTGCATTGGAGGGCCGGGCTAGTTCTACAATATGTAAGGGTTTTCAAGCTTGCAAACAGGTTTTAAGCTGAGTTCCATGAACATTGTCTAAAATCGTGTTTTTAGGCAAAATCCACAATGCAACCATTTTACATATGCCAGGAGACAATGTTTGAGGGTAACAGACGGGAAACATTTCTTTTCAGCATTTCGCATGAAAACGGGTCCAAAACACTGTTACCGTTTTGCATTGGAGGGCCGGGCTAGTTCTACAATATGTAAGCGTTTTCAAGCTTGCAAACAGGTTTTTAAGCTGAGTTCCATGAACATTGTCTAAAATCGTGTTTTTAGGCAAAATCCACAATGCAACCATTTCGAGCATATGCCAGGAGACACTGTTTGAGGGTAACAGACGGAAACATTTCTTTTCAGCATTTCGCATGAAAACAGGGTCCAAAATCACTGTTACACGTTTTGCACTGGAGGGCGGGGCGAGTTCTACAATATGTAAGGGTTTTCAAGCTTGCAAACAGGTTTTAAGCTGAGTTCCATGAACATTGTCTAAAATCGTGTTTTTAGGCAAAATCCACAATGCAACCATTTCGACATATGCCAGAGACACTGTTTGAGGGTAACAGGCGGAAACATTTCTTTTCAGCATTTCGCATGAAAACAGGGTCCAAAACACTGTTACACGTTTTGCATTGGAGGGTCGGGCTAGTTCTACAATATGTAAGGGTTTTCAAGCTTGCAAACAGGTTTTTAAGCTGAGTTCCATGAACATTGTCTAAAATCGTGTTTTTAGGCAAAATCCACAATGCAACCATTTCGACATATGCCAGGAGACAATGTTTGAGGGTAACAGACGGAAACATTTCTTTTCAGCATTTTCGCATGAAAACAGGGTCCAAAATCACTGTTACGTTTTTGCATTGGAGGGCCGGGCTAGTTCTACAATATGTAAGGGTTTTTCAAGCTTGCAAACAGGTTTTAAGCTGAGTTCCATGAACATTGTCTAAAATCGTGTTTTTTAGGCAAAATCCACAATGCAACCATTTCGACATATGTCCAGGAGACAATGTTTGAGGGTAACAGACGGGAAACATTTCTTTTCAGCATTTCGCATGAAAACAGGGTCCAAAAATCACTGTTACAGTTTTGCATTGGAGGGCCGGGCGGTTCTACAATATGTAAGTTTTCAAGCTTGCAAACAGGTTTTAGCTGAGTTCCATGAACATTGTCTAAATCGTGTTTTTAGGCAAAAATCCACAATGCAACCATTTCGACATATGCCAGGAGACACTGTTTGAGGTAACAGACGGGAAACATTTCTTTTCAGCATTTTCGCGTGAAAACAGGGTCCAAAAATCACTGTTACCGTTTTGCACTGGAGGGCGGGCCTAGTTCTACAATATGTAAGGGTTTTCAAGCTTGCAAACGGGTTTTAAGCTGAGTTCCATGAACATTGTCTAAAATCGTGTTTTTAGGCAAAAATCCACAATGCAACCATTTCGACATATGCCAGGAGACACTGTTTGAGGGTAACAGACGGGAAACATTTCTTTTCAGCATTTCGCATGAAAACAGGGTCCAAAATCACTGTTACCGTTTTGCATTGGAGGGCGAGGCGAGTTCTACAATATGTACGGGTTTTCAAGCTTGCAAACAGGTTTTAAGCTGAGTTCCATGAACATTGTCTAAAATCGTGTTTTTAGGCAAAATCCACAATGCAACCATTTCGACATATGCCAGGAGACAATGTTTGAGGGTAACAGACCGGGAAACATTTCTTTTCAGCATTTCCATGAAAACAGGGTCCAAAATCACTGTTACACGTTTTGCACTGGAGGGCCGGGCGAGTTCTACAATATGTAGGCGTTTTCAAGCTTGCAAACAGGTTTTAAGCTGAGTTTCATGAACATTGTCTAAAATCGTGTTTTTAGGCAAAATCCACAATGCAACCATTTCGACATATGCCAGGAGACACTGTTTGAGGGTAACAGGCGGAAACATTTCTTTTCAGCATTTTCGCATGAAAACAGGGTCCAAAATCACTGTTACCGTTTTGCACTGGAGGGCCGGGCTAGTTCTACAATATGTAAGGGTTTTCAAGCTTGCAAACAGGTTTTAAGCTGGGTTCCATGAACATTGTCTAAAATCGTGTTTTTAGGCAAAATCCACAATGCAACCATTTTGACATATGTCAGGAGACAATGTTTGAGGGTAACAGACGGGAAACATTTCTTTTCAGCATTTCGCATGAAAACAGGGTCCAAAATCACTGTTACGTTTTGCATTGGAGGGCCGGCGAGTTCTACAATATGTAAGGGTTTTCAAGCTTGCAAACAGGTTTTAAGCTGAGTTCCATGAACATTGTCTAAAATCGTGTTTTTAGGCAAAATCCACAATGCAACCATTTTCGAGCATATTCCAGGAGACACTGTTTGAGGGTAACAGACGGGAAACATTTCTTTTCAGCATTTCGCATGAAAACAGGGTCCAAAATCACTGTTACCGTTTTGCACTGGAGGGCCGGGCGAGTTCTACAATATGTAAGGGTTTTCAAGCTTGCAAACAGGTTTTAAGCTGAGTTCCATGAACATTGTCTAAAAATCGTGTTTTTAGGCAAAATCCACAATGCAACCATTTCGACCTATGCCAGGAGACACTGTTTGAGGGTAACAGACGGAAACATTTCTTTTCAGCATTTCGCATGAAAACAGGGTCCAAAATCACTGTTACCGTTTTGCACTGGAGGGCCGGGCTAGTTCTACAATATGTAAGGGTTTTCAAGCTTGCAAACAGGTTTTAAGCTGAGTTCCATGAACATTGTCTAAAATCGTGTTTTTAGGCAAAATCCACAATGCAACCATTTCGACATATGTCAGGAGACAATGTTTGAGGGTAACAGACGGGAAACATTTCTTTTCAGCATTTCCGCATGAAAACAGGGTCCAAAATCACTGTTACCGTTTTGCACTGGAGGGCCGGGCGAGTTCTACAATATGTAAGGGTTTTCAAGCTTGCAAACAGGTTTTAAGCTGAGTTTCATGAACATTGTCTAAAATCGTGTTTTTAGGCAAAATCCACAATGCAACCATTTCGACATATGCCAGGAGACACTGTTTGAGGGTAACAGACGGGAAACATTTCTTTTCAGCATTTCGCATGAAAACAGGGTCCAAAATCACTGTTACCGTTTTGCACTGGAGGGCCGGGCCGAGTTCTACAATATGTAAGGGTTTTCAAGCTTGCAAACAGGTTTTAAGCTGAGTTTCATGAACATTGTCTAAAATCGTGTTTTTAGGCAAAATCCACAATGCAACCATTTCGACATATGTCAGGAGACAATGTTTGAGGGTAACAGACGGAAACATTTCTTTTCAGCATTTCGCATGAAAACAGGGTCCAAAATCACTGTTACCGTTTTGCATTCGGAGGGCCGCGGCTAGTTCTACAATATGTAAGGGTTTTCAAGCTTGCAAACAGGTTTTAAGCTGAGTTTCATGAACATTGTCTAAAATCGTGTTTTTTAGGCAAAATCCACAATGCAACCATTTCGACATATGCCAGGAGACACTGTTTGAGGTAACAGACGGGAAACATTTCTTTTCAGCATTTCGCATGAAAACAGGGTCCAAAATCACTGTTACCGTTTTGCATTGGAGGGCCGGGCGAGTTCTACAATATGTAAGGGTTTTCAAGCTTGCAAACAGGTTTTAAGCTGAGTTCCATGAACATTGTCTAAAATCGTGTTTTTAGGCAAAATCCACAATGCAACCATTTCGACATATGCCAGGAGACAATGTTTGAGGGTAACAGACGAAACATTTCTTTTCAGCATTTCGCATGAAAACAGGGTCCAAAATCACTGTTACCGTTTTGCATTGGAGGGCCGGGCGAGTTCTACAATATGTAAGGGTTTTCAAGCTTGCAAACAGGTTTTAAGCTGAGTTTCATGAACATTGTCTAAAATCGTGTTTTTAGGCAAAATCCACAATGCAACCATTTCGACATATGCCAGGAGACACTGTTTGAGGGTAACAGGCGGAAACATTTCTTTTCAGCATTTCGCATGAAAACAGGGTCCAAAATCACTGTTACCGTTTTGCACTGGAGGGCCGGCGAGTTCTACAATATGTAAGGGTTTTCAAGCTTGCAAACAGGTTTTAAGCTGGGTTTCATGAACATTGTCTAAAATCGTGTTTTTAGGCAAAATCCACAATGCAACCATTTCGAGCATATGCCAGGAGACACTGTTTGAGGGTAACAGACGGGAAACATTTCTTTTCAGCATTTCGCATGAAAACAGGGTCCAAAATCACTGTTACCGTTTTGCATTGGAGGGCCGAGGCGAGTTCTACAATATGTAAGGGTTTTCAAGCTTGCAAACAGGTTTTAAGCTGAGTTTCATGAACATTGTCTAAAATCGTGTTTTTAGGCAAAATCCACAATGCAACCATTTCGACATATGCCAGGAGACAATGTTTGAGGTAACAGGCGGAAACATTTCTTTTCAGCATTTCGCATGAAAACAGGGTCCAAAATCACTGTTACCGTTTTGCACTGGAGGGCCGGTTAGTTCTACAATATGTAAGGGTTTTCAAGCTTGCAAACAGGTTTTAAGCTGAGTTCCATGAACATTGTCTAAAATCGTGTTTTTAGGCAAAATCCACAATGCAACCATTTCGACATATGCCAGGAGACACTGTTTGAGGGTAACAGACGGGAAACATTTCTTTTCAGCATTTCGCATGAAAACAGGGTCCAAAATCACTGTTACCGTTTTGCACTGGAGGGCCGGGCTAGTTCTACAATATGTAAGGGTTTTCAAGCTTGCAAACAGGTTTTAAGCTGGGTTTCCATGAACATTGTCTAAAATCGTGTTTTTAGGCAAAATCCACAATGCAACCATTTCGAGCCTATGCCAGGAGACAATGTTTGAGGGTAACAGACGGGAAACATTTCTTTTCAGCATTTCGCATGAAAACAGGGTCCAAAATCACTGTTACCGTTTTGCATTGGAGGGCCGGGCGAGTTCTACAATATGTAAGGGTTTTCAATCTTGCAAACAGGTTTTAAGCTGAGTTCCATGAACATTGTCTAAAATCGTGTTTTTAGGCAAAATCCACAATGCAACCATTTCGACATATTCCAGGAGACAATGTTTGAGGGTAACAGACGGGAAACATTTCTTTTCAGCATTTCGCATGAAAACAGGGTCCAAAATCACTGTTACACGTTTTGCAATGGAGGGCCGGGCGAATTCTACAATATGTAAGGGTTTTCAAGCTTGCAAACAGGTTTTAAGCTGAGTTTCATGAACATTGTCTAAAATCGTGTTTTTAGGCAAAATCCACAATGCAACCATTTCGACATATGCCAGGAGACACTGTTTGAGGGTAACAGACGGAAACATTTCTTTTCAGCATTTCGCATGAAAACAGGGTCCAAAATCACTGTTACCGTTTTGCATTGGAGGGCCGGGCTAGTTCTACAATATGTAAGGGTTTTCAAGCTTGCAAACAGGTTTTAAGCTGAGTTCCATGAACATTGTCTAAAATCGTGTTTTTAGGCAAAATCCACAATGCAACCATTTCGACATATGTCAGGAGACAATGTTTGAGGGTAACTGACGGGAAACATTTCTTTTCAGCATTTCGCATGAAAACAGGGTCCAAAATCACTGTTACACGTTTTGCATTGGAGGGCCGGGCTAGTTCTACAATATGTAAGGGTTTTCAAGCTTGCAAACAGGTTTTAAGCTGAGTTCCATGAACATTGTCTAAAATCGTGTTTTTAGGCAAAATCCACAATGCAACCATTTCGACATATGCCAGGAGACAATGTTTGAGGGTAACAGGCGGAAACATTTCTTTTCAGCATTTCGCATGAAAACAGGGTCCAAAATCACTGTTACACGTTTTGCATTGGAGGGCCGGGCTAGTTCTACAATATGTAAACGTTTTCAAGCTTGCAAACAGGTTTTAAGCTGAGTTCCATGAACATTGTCTAAAATCGTGTTTTTAGGCAAAATCCACAATGCAACCATTTCGACATATGCCAGGAGACACTGTTTGAGGGTAACAGACGGGAAACATTTCTTTTCAGCATTTCGCATGAAAACAGGGTCCAAAATCACTGTTACACGTTTTGCATTGGAGGGCCGGGCGAGTTCTACAATATGTAAGGGTTTTCAAGCTTGCAAACAGGTTTTAAGCTGGGTTTCATGAACATTGTCTAAAATCGTGTTTTTAGGCAAAATCCACAATGCAACCATTTCGACATATGTCAGGAGACAATGTTTGAGGGTAACAGACGGGAAACATTTCTTTTCAGCATTTCGCATGAAAACAGGGTCCAAAATCACTGTTACCCGTTTTGCACTGGAGGGCCGGGCGAGTTCTACAATATGTAAGGGTTTTCAAGCTTGCAAACAGGTTTTAAGCTGAGTTCCATGAACATTGTCTAAAATCGTGTTTTTAGGCAAAATCCACAATGCAACCATTTCGACATATTCCAGGAGACAATGTTTGAGGGTAACAGACGGGAAACATTTCTTTTCAGCATTTCGCATGAAAACAGGGTCCAAAATCACTGTTACACGTTTTGCATTGGAGGGCCGGGCGAGTTCTACAATATGTAAGGGTTTTCAAGCTTGCAAACAGGTTTTAAGCTGAGTTTCATGAACATTGTCTAAAATCGTGTTTTTAGGCAAAATCCACAATGCAACCATTTCGACATATGCCAGGAGACACTGTTTGAGGGTAACAGACGGGAAACATTTCTTTTCAGCATTTCGCATGAAAACAGGGTCCAAAATCACTGTTACCGTTTTGCATTGGAGGGCCGGGCGAGTTCTACAATATGTAAGGGTTTTCAAGCTTGCAAACAGGTTTTAAGCTGAGTTTCATGAACATTGTCTAAAATCGTGTTTTTAGGCAAAATCCACAATGCAACCATTTCGACATATGTCAGGAGACAATGTTTGAGGGTAACAGGCCGGGAAACATTTCTTTTCAGCATTTCGCATGAAAACAGGGTCCAAAATCACTGTTACACGTTTTGCATTGGAGGGCCGGGCTAGTTCTACAATATGTAAGGGTTTTCAAGCTTGCAAACAGGTTTTAAGCTGAGTTTCATGAACATTGTCTAAAATCGTGTTTTTAGGCAAAATCCACAATGCAACCATTTCGACATATGCCAGGAGACACTGTTTGAGGGTAACAGACGGGAAACATTTCTTTTCAGCATTTCGCATGAAAACAGGGTCCAAAATCACTGTTACACGTTTTGCATTGGAGGGCCGGGCTAGTTCTACAATATGTAAGGGTTTTCAAGCTTGCAAACAGGTTTTAAGCTGAGTTTCATGAACATTGTCTAAAATCGTGTTTTTAGGCAAAATCCACAATGCAACCATTTCGACATATGTCAGGAGACAATGTTTGAGGGTAACAGACGGAAACATTTCTTTTCAGCATTTCGCATGAAAACAGGGTCCAAAATCACTGTTACCGTTTTGCATTGGAGGGCCGGGCGAGTTCTACAATATGTAAGGGTTTTCAAGCTTGCAAACAGGTTTTAAGCTGAGTTTCATGAACATTGTCTAAAATCGTGTTTTTAGGCAAAATCCACAATGCAACCATTTCGACATATGCCAGGAGACACTGTTTGAGGGTAACAGACGGGAAACATTTCTTTTCAGCATTTCGCATGAAAACAGGGTCCAAAATCACTGTTACACGTTTTGCACTGGAGGGCCGGGCGAGTTCTACAATATGTAAGGGTTTTCAAGCTTGCAAACAGGTTTTAAGCTGGGTTTCATGAACATTGTCTAAAATCGTGTTTTTAGGCAAAATCCACAATGCAACCATTTCGACATATGTCAGGAGACAATGTTTGAGGGTAACAGACGGAAACATTTCTTTTCAGCATTTCGCATGAAAACAGGGTCCAAAATCACTGTTACCGTTTTGCATTGGAGGGCCGGGCTAGTTCTACAATATGTAAGGGTTTTCAAGCTTGCAAACAGGTTTTAAGCTGAGTTCCATGAACATTGTCTAAAATCGTGTTTTTAGGCAAAATCCACAATGCAACCATTTCGACATATTCCAGGAGACAATGTTTGAGGGTAACAGACGGGAAACATTTCTTTTCAGCATTTCGCATGAAAACAGGGTCCAAAATCACTGTTACCGTTTTGCATTGGAGGGCCGGGCGGTTCTACAATATGTAAGGGTTTTCAAGCTTGCAAACAGGTTTTAAGCTGAGTTTCATGAACATTGTCTAAAATCGTGTTTTTAGGCAAAATCCACAATGCAACCATTTCGACATATGCCAGGAGACACTGTTTGAGGGTAACAGACGGGAAACATTTCTTTTCAGCATTTCGCATGAAAACAGGGTCCAAAATCACTGTTACCGTTTTGCATTGGAGGGCCGGGCTAGTTCTACAATATGTAAGGGTTTTCAAGCTTGCAAACAGGTTTTAAGCTGAGTTCCATGAACATTGTCTAAAATCGTGTTTTTAGGCAAAATCCACAATGCAACCATTTCGACATATGCCAGGAGACAATGTTTGAGGGTAACAGACGGGAAACATTTCTTTTCAGCATTTCGCATGAAAACAGGGTCCAAAATCACTGTTACACGTTTTGCATTGGAGGGCCGGGCTAGTTCTACAATATGTAAGGGTTTTCAAGCTTGCAAACAGGTTTTAAGCTGAGTTCCATGAACATTGTCTAAAATCGTGTTTTTAGGCAAAATCCACAATGCAACCATTTCGACATATGCCAGGAGACAATGTTTGAGGGTAACAGACGGGAAACATTTCTTTTCAGCATTTCGCATGAAAACAGGGTCCAAAATCACTGTTACACGTTTTGCATTGGAGGGCCGGGCTAGTTCTACAATATGTAAACGTTTTCAAGCTTGCAAACAGGTTTTAAGCTGAGTTCCATGAACATTGTCTAAAATCGTGTTTTTAGGCAAAATCCACAATGCAACCATTTCGACATATGCCAGGAGACAATGTTTGAGGGTAACAGACGGGAAACATTTCTTTTCAGCATTTCGCATGAAAACAGGGTCCAAAAACACTGTTACCGTTTTGCATTGGAGTTCGGGGCTAGTTCTACAATATGTAAGGGTTTTCAAGCTTGCAAACAGGTTTTAAGCTGAGTTCCATGAACATTGTCTAAAATCGTGTTTTTAGGCAAAATCCACAATGCAACCATTTCGACATATGCCAGGAGACAATGTTTGAGGGTAACAGACGGGAAACATTTCTTTTCAGCATTTCGCATGAAAACAGGGTCCAAAATCACTGTTACCGTTTTGCATTGGAGGGCGGGCTAGTTCTACAATATGTAAGGGTTTTCAAGCTTGCAAACAGGTTTTAAGCTGGGTTTCATGAACATTGTCTAAAATCGTGTTTTTAGGCAAAATCCACAATGCAACCATTTCGACATATGCCAGGAGACAATGTTTGAGGGTAACAGACGGGAAACATTTCTTTTCAGCATTTCGCATGAAAACAGGGTCCAAAATCACTGTTACACGTTTTGCACTGGAGGGCCGGGCTAGTTCTACAATATGTAAGGGTTTTCAATCTTGCAAACAGGTTTTAAGCTGAGTTCCATGAACATTGTCTAAAATCGTGTTTTTAGGCAAAATCCACAATGCAACCATTTCGACATATGCCAGGAGACACTGTTTGAGGGTAACAGACGGGAAACATTTCTTTTCAGCATTTCGCATGAAAACAGGGTCCAAAATCACTGTTACGTTTTGCATTGGAGGGCCGGGCGAGTTCTACAATATGTAAGGGTTTTCAAGCTTGCAAACAGGTTTTAAGCTGAGTTTCATGAACATTGTCTAAAATCGTGTTTTTAGGCAAAATCCACAATGCAACCATTTCGACATATGCCAGGAGACAATGTTTGAGGGTAACAGACGGGAAACATTTCTTTTCAGCATTTCGCATGAAAACAGGGTCCAAAATCACTGTTACACGTTTTGCATTGGAGGGCCGGGCGAGTTCTACAATATGTAAGGGTTTTCAGGCTTGCAAACAGGTTTTAAACTGAGTTCCATGAACATTGTCTAAAATCGTGTTTTTAGGCAAAATCCACAATGCAACCATTTCGACATATGCCAGGAGACAATGTTTGAGGGTAACAGACGGAAACATTTCTTTTCAGCATTTCGCATGAAAACAGGGTCCAGAATCACTGTTACCGTTTTGCACTGGAGGGCCGGGCTAGTTCTACAATATGTAAGGGTTTTCAAGCTTGCAAACAGGTTTTAAGCTGAGTTCCATGAACATTGTCTAAAATCGTGTTTTTAGGCAAAATCCACAATGCAACCATTTCGACATATGCCAGGAGACAATGTTTGAGGGTAACAGACGGAAACATTTCTTTTCAGCATTTCGCATGAAAACAGGGTCCAAAATCACTGTTACCGTTTTGCATTGGAGGGCCGGGCTAGTTCTACAATATGTAAGGGTTTTCAGGCTTGCAAACAGGTTTTAAACTGAGTTTCATGAACATTGTCTAAAATCGTGTTTTTAGGCAAAATCCACAATGCAACCATTTCGACATATGCCAGGAGACAATGTTTGAGGGTAACAGACGGAAACATTTCTTTTCAGCATTTCGCATGAAAACAGGGTCCAAAATCACTGTTACACGTTTTGCATTGGAGGGCCGGGCTAGTTCTACAATATGTAAACGTTTTCAAGCTTGCAAACAGGTTTTAAGCTGAGTTCCATGAACATTGTCTAAAATCGTGTTTTTAGGCAAAATCCACAATGCAACCATTTCGACATATGCCAGGAGACAATGTTTGAGGGTAACAGACGGAAACATTTCTTTTCAGCATTTCGCATGAAAACAGGGTCCAAAATCACTGTTACCGTTTTGCATTGGAGGGCCGGGCTAGTTCTACAATATGTAAGCGTTTTCAAGCTTGCAAACAGGTTTTAAGCTGAGTTTCATGAACATTGTCTAAAATCGTGTTTTTAGGCAAAATCCACAATGCAACCATTTCGACATATGCCAGGAGACACTGTTTGAGGGTAACAGACGGAAACATTTCTTTTCAGCATTTCGCATGAAAACAGGGTCCAAAATCACTGTTACCGTTTTGCATTGGAGGGCCGGGCGAGTTCTACAATATGTAAGGGTTTTCAAGCTTGCAAACAGGTTTTAAGCTGAGTTTCATGAACATTGTCTAAAATCGTGTTTTTAGGCAAAATCCACAATGCAACCATTTCGACATATGTCAGGAGACAATGTTTGAGGGTAACAGACGGGAAACATTTCTTTTCAGCATTTCGCATGAAAACAGGGTCCAAAATCACTGTTACCGTTTTGCATTGGAGGGCCGGGCTAGTTCTACAATATGTAAGGGTTTTCAAGCTTGCAAACAGGTTTTAAGCTGAGTTCCATGAACATTGTCTAAAATCGTGTTTTTAGGCAAAATCCACAATGCAACCATTTCGACATATGCCAGGAGACAATGTTTGAGGGTAACAGACGGGAAACATTTCTTTTCAGCATTTCGCATGAAAACAGGGTCCAAAATCACTGTTACCGTTTTGCATTGGAGGGCCGGGCTAGTTCTACAATATGTAAGGGTTTTCAAGCTTGCAAACAGGTTTTAAGCTGGGTTTCATGAACATTGTCTAAAATCGTGTTTTTAGGCAAAATCCACAATGCAACCATTTCGACATATGCCAGGAGACAATGTTTGAGGGTAACAGACGGGAAACATTTCTTTTCAGCATTTCGCATGAAAACAGGGTCCAAAATCACTGTTACACGTTTTGCATTGGAGGGCCGGGCGAGTTCTACAATATGTAAGGGTTTTCAAGCTTGCAAACAGGTTTTAAGCTGAGTTCCATGAACATTGTCTAAAATCGTGTTTTTAGGCAAAATCCACAATGCAACCATTTCGACATATGCCAGGAGACAATGTTTGAGGGTAACAGACGGAAACATTTCTTTTCAGCATTTCGCATGAAAACAGGGTCCAAAATCACTGTTACCGTTTTGCACTGGAGGGCCGGGCGAGTTCTACAATATGTAAGGGTTTTCAAGCTTGCAAACAGGTTTTAAGCTGAGTTCCATGAACATTGTCTAAAATCGTGTTTTTAGGCAAAATCCACAATGCAACCATTTCGACATATGCCAGGAGACAATGTTTGAGGGTAACAGACGGAAACATTTCTTTTCAGCATTTCGCATGAAAACAGGGTCCAAAAACACTGTTACACGTTTTGCATTGGAGGGCCGGGCTAGTTCTACAATATGTAAGGGTTTTCAAGCTTGCAAACAGGTTTTAAGCTGAGTTCCATGAACATTGTCTAAAATCGTGTTTTTAGGCAAAATCCACAATGCAACCATTTCGACATATGCCAGGAGACAATGTTTGAGGGTAACAGACGGGAAACATTTCTTTTCAGCATTTCGCATGAAAACAGGGTCCAAAATCACTGTTACACGTTTTGCATTGGAGGGCCGGGCTAGTTCTACAATATGTAAGGGTTTTCAAGCTTGCAAACAGGTTTTAAGCTGAGTTCCATGAACATTGTCTAAAATCGTGTTTTTAGGCAAAATCCACAATGCAACCATTTCGACATATGCCAGGAGACAATGTTTGAGGGTAACAGACGGGAAACATTTCTTTTCAGCATTTCGCATGAAAACAGGGTCCAAAATCACTGTTACACGTTTTGCATTGGAGGGCCGGGCTAGTTCTACAATATGTAAACGTTTTCAAGCTTGCAAACAGGTTTTAAGCTGAGTTCCATGAACATTGTCTAAAATCGTGTTTTTAGGCAAAATCCACAATGCAACTATTTCGACATATTCCAGGAGACAATGTTTGAGGGTAACAGACGGGAAACATTTCTTTTCAGCATTTCGCATGAAAACAGGGTCCAAAATCACTGTTACACGTTTTGCACTGGAGTCGGGCTAGTTCTACAATATGTAAGGGTTTTCAAGCTTGCAAACAGGTTTTAAGCTGAGTTCCATGAACATTGTCTAAAATCGTGTTTTTAGGCAAAATCCACAATGCAACCATTTCGACATATGCCAGGAGACAATGTTTGAGGGTAACAGACGGGAAACATTTCTTTTCAGCATTTCGCATGAAAACAGGGTCCAAAATCACTGTTACACGTTTTGCATTGGAGGGCCGGGCTAGTTCTACAATATGTAAGGGTTTTCAAGCTTGCAAACAGGTTTTAAGCTGAGTTCCATGAACATTGTCTAAAATCGTGTTTTTAGGCAAAATCCACAATGCAACCATTTCGACATATGCCAGGAGACAATGTTTGAGGGTAACAGACGGGAAACATTTCTTTTCAGCATTTCGCATGAAAACAGGGTCCAAAATCACTGTTACACGTTTTGCATTGGAGGGCCGGGCTAGTTCTACAATATGTAAGGGTTTTCAAGCTTGCAAACAGGTTTTAAGCTGAGTTCCATGAACATTGTCTAAAATCGTGTTTTTAGGCAAAATCCACAATGCAACCATTTCGACATATGCCAGGAGACAATGTTTGAGGGTAACAGACGGGAAACATTTCTTTTCAGCATTTCGCATGAAAACAGGGTCCAAAACACTGTTACACGTTTTGCATTGGAGGGCCGGGCTAGTTCTACAATATGTAAGGGTTTTCAAGCTTGCAAACAGGTTTTAAGCTGAGTTCCATGAACATTGTCTAAAATCGTGTTTTTAGGCAAAATCCACAATGCAACCATTTCGACATATGCCCAGGAGACAATGTTTGAGGGTAACAGACGGGAAACATTTCTTTTCAGCATTTCGCATGAAAACAGGGTCCAAAATCACTGTTACCGTTTTGCATTGGAGGGCCGGGCTAGTTCTACAATATGTAAGGGTTTTCAAGCTTGCAAACAGGTTTTAAGCTGAGTTCCATGAACATTGTCTAAAATCGTGTTTTTAGGCAAAATCCACAATGCAACCATTTCGACATATGCCAGGAGACAATGTTTGAGGGTAACAGACGGGAAACATTTCTTTTCAGCATTTCGCATGAAAACAGGGTCCAAAATCACTGTTACACGTTTTGCATTGGAGGGCCGGGCTAGTTCTACAATATGTAAGGGTTTTCAAGCTTGCAAACAGGTTTTAAGCTGAGTTCCATGAACATTGTCTAAAATCGTGTTTTTAGGCAAAATCCACAATGCAACCATTTCGACATATGCCAGGAGACAATGTTTGAGGGTAACAGACGGAAACATTTCTTTTCAGCATTTCGCATGAAAACAGGGTCCAAAATCACTGTTACACGTTTTGCATTGGAGGGCCGGGCTAGTTCTACAATATGTAAGGGTTTTCAAGCTTGCAAACAGGTTTTAAGCTGAGTTCCATGAACATTGTCTAAAATCGTGTTTTTAGGCAAAATCCACAATGCAACCATTTCGACATATGCCAGGAGACAATGTTTGAGGGTAACAGACGGGAAACATTTCTTTTCAGCATTTCGCATGAAAACAGGGTCCAAAATCACTGTTACACGTTTTGCATTGGAGGGCCGGGCTAGTTCTACAATATGTAAGGGTTTTCAAGCTTGCAAACAGGTTTTAAGCTGAGTTCCATGAACATTGTCTAAAATCGTGTTTTTAGGCAAAATCCACAATGCAACCATTTCGACATATGCCAGGAGACAATGTTTGAGGGTAACAGACGGGAAACATTTCTTTTCAGCATTTCGCATGAAAACAGGGTCCAAAATCACTGTTACACGTTTTGCATTGGAGGGCCGGGCTAGTTCTACAATATGTAAGTATTCAAGCTTGCAAACAGGTTTTAAGCTGAGTTCCATGAACATTGTCTAAAATCGTGTTTTTAGGCAAAATCCACAATGCAACTATTTCGACATATTCCAGGAGACAATGTTTGAGGGTAACAGACGGGAAACATTTCTTTTCAGCATTTCGCATGAAAACAGGGTCCAAAACACTGTTACACGTTTTGCATTGGAGTGCCGGGCTAGTTCTACAATATGTAAGGGTTTTCAAGCTTGCAAACAGGTTTTAAGCTGAGTTCCATGAACATTGTCTAAAATCGTGTTTTTAGGCAAAATCCACAATGCAACCATTTCGACATATGCCAGGAGACAATGTTTGAGGGTAACAGACGGAAACATTTCTTTTCAGCATTTCGCATGAAAACAGGGTCCAAAAACACTGTTACACGTTTTGCATTGGAGGGCCGGGCTAGTTCTACAATATGTAAGGGTTTTCAAGCTTGCAAACAGGTTTTAAGCTGAGTTCCATGAACATTGTCTAAAATCGTGTTTTTAGGCAAAATCCACAATGCAACCATTTCGACATATGCCAGGAGACAATGTTTGAGGGTAACAGACGGGAAACATTTCTTTTCAGCATTTCGCATGAAAACAGGGTCCAAAATCACTGTTACACGTTTTGCATTGGAGGGCCGGGCTAGTTCTACAATATGTAAGGGTTTTCAAGCTTGCAAACAGGTTTTAAGCTGAGTTCCATGAACATTGTCTAAAATCGTGTTTTTAGGCAAAATCCACAATGCAACCATTTCGACATATGTCAGGAGACAATGTTTGAGGGTAACAGACGGGAAACATTTCTTTTCAGCATTTCGCATGAAAACAGGGTCCAAAATCACTGTTACCGTTTTGCATTGGAGGGCCGGGCTAGTTCTACAATATGTAAGGGTTTTCAAGCTTGCAAACAGGTTTTAAGCTGAGTTCCATGAACATTGTCTAAAATCGTGTTTTTAGGCAAAATCCACAATGCAACCATTTCGACATATGCCAGGAGACAATGTTTGAGGGTAACAGACGGGAAACATTTCTTTTCAGCATTTCGCATGAAAACAGGGTCCAAAATCACTGTTACACGTTTTGCATTGGAGGGCCGGGCTAGTTCTACAATATGTAAGGGTTTTCAAGCTTGCAAACAGGTTTTAAGCTGAGTTCCATGAACATTGTCTAAAATCGTGTTTTTAGGCAAAATCCACAATGCAACCATTTCGACATATGCCAGGAGACAATGTTTGAGGGTAACAGACGGGAAACATTTCTTTTCAGCATTTCGCATGAAAACAGGGTCCAAAATCACTGTTACACGTTTTGCATTGGAGGGCCGGGCTAGTTCTACAATATGTAAGGGTTTTCAAGCTTGCAAACAGGTTTTAAGCTGAGTTCCATGAACATTGTCTAAAATCGTGTTTTTAGGCAAAATCCACAATGCAACCATTTCGACATATGCCAGGAGACAATGTTTGAGGGTAACAGACGGAAACATTTCTTTTCAGCATTTCGCATGAAAACAGGGTCCAAAATCACTGTTACACGTTTTGCATTGGAGGGCCGGGCTAGTTCTACAATATGTAAGGCGTATTCAAGCTTGCAAACAGGTTTTAAGCTGAGTTCCATGAACATTGTCTAAAATCGTGTTTTTAGGCAAAATCCACAATGCAACTATTTCGACATATTCCAGGAGACAATGTTTGAGGGTAACAGACGGGAAACATTTCTTTTCAGCATTTCGCATGAAAACAGGGTCCAAAACACTGTTACACGTTTTGCATTGGAGTTCCGGGCTAGTTCTACAATATGTAAGGGTTTTCAAGCTTGCAAACAGGTTTTAAGCTGAGTTCCATGAACATTGTCTAAAATCGTGTTTTTAGGCAAAATCCACAATGCAACCATTTCGACATATGCCAGGAGACAATGTTTGAGGGTAACAGACGGGAAACATTTCTTTTCAGCATTTCGCATGAAAACAGGGTCCAAAATCACTGTTACCGTTTTGCATTGGAGGGCCGGGCTAGTTCTACAATATGTAAGGGTTTTCAAGCTTGCAAACAGGTTTTAAGCTGAGTTCCATGAACATTGTCTAAAATCGTGTTTTTAGGCAAAATCCACAATGCAACCATTTCGACATATGCCAGGAGACAATGTTTGAGGGTAACAGACGGAAACATTTCTTTTCAGCATTTCGCATGAAAACAGGGTCCAAAATCACTGTTACACGTTTTGCATTGGAGGGCCGGGCTAGTTCTACAATATGTAAGGGTTTTCAAGCTTGCAAACAGGTTTTAAGTTGAGTTCCATGAACATTGTCTAAAATCGTGTTTTTAGGCAAAATCCACAATGCAACCTTTTCGACATATGCCAGGAGACAATGTTTGAGGGTAACAGACGGGAAACATTTCTTTTCAGCATTTCGCATGAAAACAGGGTCCAAAATCACTGTTACCGTTTTGCATTGGAGGGCCGGGCTAGTTCTACAATATGTAAGGGTTTTCAAGCTTGCAAACAGGTTTTAAGCTGAGTTCCATGAACATTGTCTAAAATCGTGTTTTTAGGCAAAATCCACAATGCAACCATTTCGACATATGCCAGGAGACAATGTTTGAGGGTAACAGACGGGAAACATTTCTTTTCAGCATTTCGCATGAAAACAGGGTCCAAAATCACTGTTACACGTTTTGCATTGGAGGGCCGGGCTAGTTCTACAATATGTAAGGGTTTTCAAGCTTGCAAACAGGTTTTAAGCTGAGTTCCATGAACATTGTCTAAAATCGTGTTTTTAGGCAAAATCCACAATGCAACTATTTCGACATATTCCAGGAGACAATGTTTGAGGGTAACAGACGGGAAACATTTCTTTTCAGCATTTCGCATGAAAACAGGGTCCAAAAACACTGTTACACGTTTTGCATTGGAGTTCCGGGCTAGTTCTACAATATGTAAGGGTTTTCAAGCTTGCAAACAGGTTTTAAGCTGAGTTCCATGAACATTGTCTAAAATCGTGTTTTTAGGCAAAATCCACAATGCAACCATTTCGACATATGCCAGGAGACAATGTTTGAGGGTAACAGACGGGAAACATTTCTTTTCAGCATTTCGCATGAAAACAGGGTCCAAAATCACTGTTACACGTTTTGCATTGGAGGGCCGGGCTAGTTCTACAATATGTAAGGGTTTTCAAGCTTGCAAACAGGTTTTAAGCTGAGTTCCATGAACATTGTCTCTATGTCTACTCCTATGCGTGTTCTAAGGCACTGCATCGCAGTGCTAACTGTGCCACTAGAGATCCTGGTTCGAATCCAGGCTCTGTCGCAGCCCGCGACTGGGAGACTCATGCACAATTGGTGCCAGGGTAGGGGAGGGAATGGCAGGATGTAGCTCAGTTGATAGAGCATGTGTTTGCAACGCAGGGTTGTGGGTTCGTTTTCCATTGGGGGGCTAGTATAAAAAATATGTATTCACTCTGAGCACTCTGGATAAGAGCGTCTCTAAATGACTAAAATGTAAAAATGTCAAAATCGTGTTTTTTAGGCAAAATCCACAATGCAACCATTTCGACATATGCCAGGAGACAATGTTTGAGGGTAACAGACGGGAAACATTTCTTTTCAGCATTTCGCATGAAAACAGGGTCCAAAATCACTGTTACCGTTTTGCATTGGAGGGCCGGGCTAGTTCTACAATATGTAAGGGTTTTCAAGCTTGCAAACAGGTTTTAAGCTGAGTTCCATGAACATTGTCTAAAATCGTGTTTTTAGGCAAAATCCACAATGCAACCATTTCGACATATGCCAGGAGACAATGTTTGAGGGTAACAGACGGGAAACATTTCTTTTCAGCATTTCGCATGAAAACAGGGTCCAAAAACACTGTTACACGTTTTGCATTGGAGGGCCGGGCTAGTTCTACAATATGTAAGGGTTTTCAAGCTTGCAAACAGGTTTTAAGCTGAGTTCCATGAACATTGTCTAAAATCGTGTTTTTAGGCAAAATCCACAATGCAACCATTTCGACATATGTCAGGAGACAATGTTTGAGGGTAACAGACGGAAACATTTCTTTTCAGCATTTCGCATGAAAACAGGGTCCAAAATCACTGTTACACGTTTTGCATTGGAGGGCCGGGCTAGTTCTACAATATGTAAGGGTTTTCAAGCTTGCAAACAGGTTTTAAGCTGAGTTCCATGAACATTGTCTAAAATCGTGTTTTTAGGCAAAATCCACAATGCAACCATTTCGACATATGTCAGGAGACAATGTTTGAGGGTAACAGACGGGAAACATTTCTTTTCAGCATTTCGCATGAAAACAGGGTCCAAAATCACTGTTACACGTTTTGCATTGGAGGGCCGGGCTAGTTCTACAATATGTAAGGGTTTTCAAGCTTGCAAACAGGTTTTAAGCTGAGTTCCATGAACATTGTCTAAAATCGTGTTTTTAGGCAAAATCCACAATGCAACCATTTCGACATATGCCAGGAGACAATGTTTGAGGGTAACAGACGGGAAACATTTCTTTTCAGCATTTCGCATGAAAACAGGGTCCAAAATCACTGTTACACGTTTTGCATTGGAGGGCCGGGCTAGTTCTACAATATGTAAACGTTTTCAAGCTTGCAAACAGGTTTTAAGCTGAGTTCCATGAACATTGTCTAAAATCGTGTTTTTAGGCAAAATCCACAATGCAACTATTTCGACATATTCCAGGAGACAATGTTTGAGGGTAACAGACGGGAAACATTTCTTTTCAGCATTTCGCATGAAAACAGGGTCCAAAAACACTGTTACACGTTTTGCATTGGAGTTCCGGGCTAGTTCTACAATATGTAAGGGTTTTCAAGCTTGCAAACAGGTTTTAAGCTGAGTTCCATGAACATTGTCTAAAATCGTGTTTTTAGGCAAAATCCACAATGCAACCATTTCGACATATGCCAGGAGACAATGTTTGAGGGTAACAGACGGGAAACATTTCTTTTCAGCATTTCGCATGAAAACAGGGTCCAAAATCACTGTTACACGTTTTGCATTGGAGGGCCGGGCTAGTTCTACAATATGTAAGGGTTTTCAAGCTTGCAAACAGGTTTTAAGCTGAGTTCCATGAACATTGTCTCTATTGTCTACTCCTGAGTGGCGCAGTGGTCTAAGGCACTGCATCGCAGTGCTAACTGTGCCACTAGAGATCCTGGTTCGAATCCAGGCTCTGTCGCAGCCGGCCGCGACCGGGAGACTCATGGGCGGCGCACAATTGGCCCAGCGTCGTCCAGGGTAGGGGAGGGAATGGCCGGCAGGGATGTAGCTCAGTTGATAGAGCATGGCGTTTGCAACGCCAGGGTTGTGGGTTCGTTTCCCATGGGGGGCCAGTATAAAAAAATATGTATTCACTAACTGTAAGTCACTCTGGATAAGAGCGTCTGCTAAATGACTAAAATGTAAAAATGTAAAATCGTGTTTTTAGGCAAAATCCACAATGCAACCATTTCGACATATGCCAGGAGACAATGTTTGAGGGTAACAGACGGGAAACATTTCTTTTCAGCATTTCGCATGAAAACAGGGTCCAAAATCACTGTTACACGTTTTGCATTGGAGGGCCGGGCTAGTTCTACAATATGTAAGGGTTTTCAAGCTTGCAAACAGGTTTTAAGCTGAGTTCCATGAACATTGTCTAAAATCGTGTTTTTAGGCAAAATCCACAATGCAACCATTTCGACATATGTCAGGAGACAATGTTTGAGGGTAACAGACGGGAAACATTTCTTTTCAGCATTTCGCATGAAAACAGGGTCCAAAATCACTGTTACACGTTTTGCATTGGAGGGCCGGGCTAGTTCTACAATATGTAAGGGTTTTCAAGCTTGCAAACAGGTTTTAAGTTGAGTTCCATGAACATTGTCTAAAATCGTGTTTTTAGGCAAAATCCACAATGCAACCTTTTCGACATATGCCAGGAGACAATGTTTGAGGGTAACAGACGGGAAAAATTTCTTTTCAGCATTTCGCATGAAAACAGGGTCCAAAATCACTGTTACACGTTTTGCATTGGAGGGCCGGGCTAGTTCTACAATATGTAAGGGTTTTCAAGCTTGCAAACAGGTTTTAAGCTGAGTTCCATGAACATTGTCTAAAATCGTGTTTTTAGGCAAAATCCACAATGCAACCATTTCGACATATGTCAGGAGACAATGTTTGAGGGTAACAGACGGAAACATTTCTTTTCAGCATTTCGCATGAAAACAGGGTCCAAAATCACTGTTACCGTTTTGCATTGGAGGGCCGGGCTAGTTCTACAATATGTAAGGGTTTTCAAGCTTGCAAACAGGTTTTAAGCTGAGTTCCATGAACATTGTCTAAAATCGTGTTTTTAGGCAAAATCCACAATGCAACCATTTCGACATATGCCAGGAGACACTGTTTGAGGGTAACAGACGGGAAACATTTCTTTTCAGCATTTCGCATGAAAACAGGGTCCAGAATCACTGTTACACGTTTTGCACTGGAGGGCCGGGCGAGTTCTACAATATGTAAGGGTTTTCAAGCTTGCAAACAGGTTTTAAGCTGAGTTTCATGAACATTGTCTAAAATCATGTTTTTAGGCAAAATCCACAATGCAACCATTTCGACATATGCCAGGAGACAATGTTTGAGGGTAACAGACGGGAAACATTTCTTTTCAGCATTTCGCATGAAAACAGGGTCCAAAATCACTGTTACCGTTTTGCATTGGAGGGCCGGGCTAGTTCTACAATATGTAAGGGTTTTCAAGCTTGCAAACAGGTTTTAAGCTGAGTTCCATGAACATTGTCTAAAATCGTGTTTTTAGGCAAAATCCACAATGCAACCATTTCGAGCATATGCCAGGAGACAATGTTTGAGGGTAACAGACGGGAAACATTTCTTTTCAGCATTTCGCATGAAAACAGGGTCCAAAATCACTGTTACACGTTTTGCATTGGAGGGCCGGCTAGTTCTACAATATGTAAGGGTTTTCAAGCTTGCAAACAGGTTTTAAGCTGAGTTCCATGAACATTGTCTAAAATCGTGTTTTTAGGCAAAATCCACAATGCAACCATTTCGACATATGCCAGGAGACAATGTTTGAGGGTAACAGACGGGAAACATTTATTTTCAGCATTTCGCATGAAAACAGGGTCCAAAATCACTGTTACCGTTTTGCATTGGAGGGCCGGCTAGTTCTACAATATGTAAAGCGTTTTCAAGCTTGCAAACAGGTTTTAAGCTGAGTTCCATGAACATTGTCTAAAATCGTGTTTTTAGGCAAAATCCACAATGCAACTATTTCGACATATTCCAGGAGACAATGTTTGAGGGTAACAGACGGAAACATTTCTTTTCAGCATTTCGCATGAAAACAGGGTCCAAAACACTGTTACACGTTTTGCATTGGAGTTCCGGGCTAGTTCTACAATATGTAAGGGTTTTCAAGCTTGCAAACAGGTTTTAAGCTGAGTTCCATGAACATTGTCTAAAATCGTGTTTTTGGCAAAATCCACAATGCAACCATTTCGAGCATATGCCAGGAGACAATGTTTGAGGGTAACAGACGGAAACATTTCTTTTCAGCATTTCGCATGAAAACAGGGTCCAAAATCACTGTTACCGTTTTGCATTGGAGGGCCGGGCTAGTTCTACAATATGTAAGGGTTTTCAAGCTTGCAAACAGGTTTTAAGCTGAGTTCCATGAACATTGTCTCTGTTACTCCTGAGTGGCGCAGTGGTCTAAGGCACTGCATCGCAGTGCTAACTGTGCCACTAGAGATCCTGGTTCGAATCCAGGCTCTGTCGCAGCCGGCCGCGACCGGGAGACTCATGGCGCGCACAATTGGCCCAGCGTCGTCCAGGGTGGTACCGGCAGGGATGTAGCTCAGTTGATAGAGCATGGCGTTTGCAACGCCAGGGTTGTGGGTTCGTTTCCCATGGGGGGCCAGTATAAAAAAATATGTATTCACTAACTGTAAGTCGCTCTGGATAAGAGCGTCTGCTAAATGACTAAAATGTAAAATCGTGTTTTTAGGCAAAATCCACAATGCAACCATTTCGACATATGCCAGGAGACAATGTTTAAGGTTAACAGACGGGAAACATTTATTTTCAGCATTTCGCATGAAAATAGGGTCCAAAATCACTGTTACACGTTTTGCATTGGAGGGCCGGGCTAGTTCTACAATATGTAAGGGTTTTCAAGCTTGCAAACAGGTTTTAAGCTGAGTTCCATGAACATTGTCTAAAATCGTGTTTTTAGGCAAAATCCACAATGCAACCATTTCGACATATGCCAGGAGACACTGTTTGAGGGTAACAGACGGGAAACATTTCTTTTCAGCATTTCGCATGAAAACAGGGTCCAGAATCACTGTTACACGTTTTGCACTGGAGGGCCGGGCGAGTTCTACAATATGTAAGGGTTTTCAAGCTTGCAAACAGGTTTTAAGCTGAGTTTCATGAACATTGTCTAAAATCGTGTTTTTAGGCAAAATCCACAATGCAACCATTTCGACATATGTCAGGAGACAATGTTTGAGGGTAACAGACGGGAAACATTTCTTTTCAGCATTTCGCATGAAAACAGGGTCCAAAATCACTGTTACACGTTTTTCATTGGACGGCCGGGCTAGTTCTACAATATGTAAACGTTTTCAAGCTTGCAAACAGGTTTTAAGTTGAGTTCCATGAACATTGTCTAAAATCGTGTTTTTAGGCAAAATCCACAATGCAACCATTTCGACATATGTCAGGAGACAATGTTTGAGGGTAACAGACGGAAACATTTCTTTTCAGCATTTCGCATGAAAACAGGGTCCAAAATCACTGTTACACGTTTTGCATTGGAGGGCCGGCTAGTTCTACAATATGTAAGGGTTTTCAAGCTTGCAAACAGGTTTTAAGCTGAGTTCCATGAACATTGTCTAAAATCGTGTTTTTAGGCAAAATCCACAATGCAACCATTTCGACATATGCCAGGAGACAATGTTTGAGGGTAACAGACGGAAACATTTCTTTTCAGCATTTCGCATGAAAACAGGGTCCAAAATCACTGTTACCGTTTTGCATTGGAGGGCCGGGCTAGTTCTACAATATGTAAGCGTTTTTCAAGCTTGCAAACAGGTTTTAAGCTGAGTTCCATGAACATTGTCTAAAATCGTGTTTTTAGGCAAAATCCACAATGCAACTATTTCGACATATTCCAGGAGACAATGTTTGAGGGTAACAGACGGGAAACATTTCTTTTCAGCATTTCGCATGAAAACAGGGTCCAAAACACTGTTACACGTTTTGCATTGGAGTTCGGGCTAGTTCTACAATATGTAAGGGTTTTCAAGCTTGCAAACAGGTTTTAAGCTGAGTTCCATGAACATTGTCTAAAATCGTGTTTTTAGGCAAAATCCACAATGCAACCATTTCGAGCATATGCCAGGAGACAATGTTTGAGGGTAACAGACGGGAAACATTTCTTTTCAGCATTTCGCATGAAAACAGGGTCCAAAATCACTGTTACACGTTTTGCATTGGAGGGCCGGGGCTAGTTCTACAATATGTAAGGGTTTTCAAGCTTGCAAACAGGTTTTTAAGCTGAGTTCCATGAACATTGTCTCTTTTCTACTCCTGGGGCTCTCTCTTCCCCTTTCTTGGACTTGGCCCCTGTCCAGGGTGTTGCCTCTCGTGCTTCCCTTGGTTCGTTCCTGCTTGTATTCACTAACTGTAATCGCTCTGGATGTCTGCTAAATGACTAATGAAAATCGTGTTTTTAGGCAAAATCCACAATGCAACCATTTCGACATATGCCAGGAGACAATGTTTAAGGGTTAACAGACGGAAACATTTCTTTTCAGCATTTCGCATGAAAACAGGGTCCAAAATCACTGTTACCGTTTTGCATTGGAGGGCCGGGCTAGTTCTACAATATGTAAGGGTTTTCAAGCTTGCAAACAGGTTTTAAGCTGAGTTCCATGAACATTGTCTAAAATCGTGTTTTTAGGCAAAATCCACAATGCAACCATTTCGACATATGTCAGGAGACAATGTTTGAGGGTAACAGACGGAAACATTTCTTTTCAGCATTTCGCATGAAAACAGGGTCCAAAATCACTGTTACACGTTTTGCATTGGAGGGCCGGGCTAGTTCTACAATATGTAAGGGTTTTCAAGCTTGCAAACAGGTTTTAAGTTGAGTTCCATGAACATTGTCTAAAATCGTGTTTTTTAGGCAAAATCCACAATGCAACCTTTTCGACATATGCCAGGAGACAATGTTTGAGGGTAACAGACGGGAAACATTTCTTTTCAGCATTTCGCATGAAAACAGGGTCCAAAATCACTGTTACGTTTTGCATTGGAGGGCCGGGCTAGTTCTACAATATGTAAGGGTTTTCAAGCTTGCAAACAGGTTTTAAGCTGAGTTCCATGAACATTGTCTAAAATCGTGTTTTTAGGCAAAATCCACAATGCAACCATTTCGACATATGTCAGGAGACAATGTTTGAGGGTAACAGACGGAAACATTTCTTTTCAGCATTTCGCATGAAAACAGGGTCCAAAATCACTGTTACACGTTTTGCATTGGAGGGCCGGGCTAGTTCTACAATATGTAAGGGTTTTCAAGCTTGCAAACAGGTTTTAAGCTGAGTTCCATGAACATTGTCTAAAATCGTGTTTTTAGGCAAAATCCACAATGCAACCATTTCAACATATGCCAGGAGACACTGTTTGAGGGTAACAGACGGGAAACATTTCTTTTCAGCATTTCGCATGAAAACAGGGTCCAGAATCACTGTTACACGTTTTGCACTGGAGGGCCGGGCGAGTTCTACAATATGTAAGGGTTTTCAAGCTTGCAAACAGGTTTTAAGCTGAGTTTCATGAACATTGTCTAAAATCGTGTTTTTAGGCAAAATCCACAATGCAACCATTTCGACATATGCCAGGAGACAATGTTTGAGGGTAACAGACGGAAACATTTCTTTTCAGCATTTCGCATGAAAACAGGGTCCAAAATCACTGTTACCGTTTTGCACTGGAGGGCCGGGGCGAGTTCTACAATATGTAAGGGTTTTTCAGGCTTGCAAACAGGTTTTAACTGAGTTTCATGAACATTGTCTAAAATCGTGTTTTTAGGCAAAATCCACAATGCAACCATTTCGACATATGCCAGGAGACAATGTTTGAGGGTAACAGACGGAAACATTTCTTTTCAGCATTTCGCATGAAAACAGGGTCCAAAATCACTGTTACGTTTTCATTGGAGGGCCGGGCTAGTTCTACAATATGTAAACGTTTTCAAGCTTGCAAACAGGTTTTAAGCTGAGTTCCATGAACATTGTCTAAAATCGTGTTTTTAGTCAAAATCCACAATGCAACCATTTCGACATATGCCAGGAGACAATGTTTGAGGGTAACAGACGGGAAACATTTCTTTTCAGCATTTCGCATGAAAACAGGGTCCAAAATCACTGTTACACGTTTTGCATTGGAGGGCCGGGCTACTTCTACAATATGTAAACGTTTTCAAGCTTGCAAACAGGTTTTAAGCTGAGTTTCATGAACATTGTCTAAAATCGTGTTTTTAGGCAAAATCCACAATGCAACCATTTCGACATATGCCAGGAGACACTGTTTGAGGGTAACAGACGGAAACATTTCTTTTCAGCATTTCGCATGAAAACAGGGTCCAAAATCACTGTTACACGTTTTGCACTGGAGGGCCGGGCGAGTTCTACAATATGTAAGGGTTTTCAAGCTTGCAAACAGGTTTTAAGCTGAGTTTCATGAACATTGTCTAAAATCGTGTTTTTAGGCAAAATCCACAATGCAACCATTTCGACATATGTCAGGAGACAATGTTTGAGGGTAACAGACGGGAAACATTTCTTTTCAGCATTTCGCATGAAAACAGGGTCCAAAATCACTGTTACACGTTTTGCACTGGAGGGCCGGGCGAGTTCTACAATATGTAAGGGTTTTCAAGCTTGCAAACAGGTTTTAAGCTGAGTTTCATGAACATTGTCTAAAATCGTGTTTTTAGGCAAAATCCACAATGCAACCATTTCGACATATGCCAGGAGACACTGTTTGAGGGTAACAGACGGGAAACATTTCTTTTCAGCATTTCGCATGAAAACAGGGTCCAAAATCACTGTTACCGTTTTGCACTGGAGGGCCGGCGAGTTCTACAATATGTAAGGGTTTTCAAGCTTGCAAACAGGTTTTAAGCTGAGTTTCATGAACATTGTCTAAAATCGTGTTTTTAGGCAAAATCCACAATGCAACCATTTCGACATATGTCAGGAGACAATGTTTGAGGGTAACAGACGGGAAACATTTCTTTTCAGCATTTCGCATGAAAACAGGGTCCAAAATCACTGTTACACGTTTTGCACTGGAGGGCCGGGCGAGTTCTACAATATGTAAGGGTTTTCAATCTTGCAAACAGGTTTTAAGCTGAGTTCCATGAACATTGTCTAAAATCGTGTTTTTAGGCAAAATCCACAATGCAACCATTTCGACATATTCCAGGAGACAATGTTTGAGGGTAACAGACGGGAAACATTTCTTTTCAGCATTTCGCATGAAAACAGGGTCCAAAATCACTGTTACACGTTTTGCACTGGAGGGCCGGGCGAGTTCTACAATATGTAAGGGTTTTCAAGCTTGCAAACAGGTTTTAAGCTGAGTTTCATGAACATTGTCTAAAATCGTGTTTTTAGGCAAAATCCACAATGCAACCATTTCGACATATGCCAGGAGACACTGTTTGAGGGTAACAGACGGAAACATTTCTTTTCAGCATTTCGCATGAAAACAGGGTCCAAAACACTGTTACCGTTTTGCATTGGAGTTCGGGCTAGTTCTACAATATGTAAGGGTTTTCAAGCTTGCAAACAGGTTTTAAGCTGAGTTCCATGAACATTGTCTAAAATCGTGTTTTAGGCAAAATCCACAATGCAACCATTTCGATATATGCCAGGAGACAATGTTTGAGGGTAACAGACGGGAAACATTTCTTTTCAGCATTTTCGCATGAAAACAGGGTCCAAAATCACTGTTACACGTTTTGCATTGGAGGGCCGGGCTAGTTCTACAATATGTAAGGGTTTTCAAGCTTGCAAACAGGTTTTAAGCTGAGTTCCATGAACATTGTCTAAAATCGTGTTTTTAGGCAAAATCCACAATGCAACCATTTCGACATATGCCAGGAGACAATGTTTGAGGGTAACAGACGGGAAACATTTCTTTTCAGCATTTCGCATGAAAACAGGGTCCAAAATCACTGTTACACGTTTTGCATTGGAGGGCCGGGCTAGTTCTACAATATGTAAGGGTTTTCAAGCTTGCAAACAGGTTTTAAGCTGAGTTCCATGAACATTGTCTAAAATCGTGTTTTTAGGCAAAATCCACAATGCAACCATTTCGACATATGCCAGGAGACAATGTTTGAGGGTAACAGACGGGAAACATTTCTTTTCAGCATTTCGCATGAAAACAGGGTCCAAAATCACTGTTACACGTTTTGCATTGGAGGGCCGGGCTAGTTCTACAATATGTAAGGGTTTTCAAGCTTGCAAACAGGTTTTAAGCTGAGTTCCATGAACATTGTCTAAAATCGTGTTTTTAGGCAAAATCCACAATGCAACCATTTCGACATATGCCAGGAGACAATGTTTGAGGGTAACAGACGGGAAACATTTCTTTTCAGCATTTCGCATGAAAACAGGGTCCAAAATAACTGTTACACGTTTTGCATTGGAGGGCCGGGCTAGTTCTACAATATGTAAGGGTTTTCAAGCTTGCAAACAGGTTTTAAGCTGAGTTCCATGAACATTGTCTAAAATCGTGTTTTTAGGCAAAATCCACAATGCAACCATTTCGACATATGCCAGAGACAATGTTTGAGGGTAACAGACGGAAACATTTCTTTTCAGCATTTCGCATGAAAACAGGGTCCAAAATCACTGTTACACGTTTTGCACTGGAGGGCCGGGCGAGTTCTACAATATGTAAGGGTTTTCAAGCTTGCAAACAGGTTTTAAGCTGAGTTTCATGAACATTGTCTAAAATCGTGTTTTTAGGCAAAATCCACAATGCAACCATTTCGACATATGTCAGGAGACAATGTTTGAGGGTAACAGACGGGAAACATTTCTTTTCAGCATTTCGCATGAAAACAGGGTCCAAAATCACTGTTACACGTTTTGCACTGGAGGGCAGGCAGTTCTACAATATGTAAGGGTTTTCAAGCTTGCAAACAGGTTTTAAGCTGAGTTTCATGAACATTGTCTAAAATCGTGTTTTTAGGCAAAATCCACAATGCAACCATTTCGACATATGCCAGGAGACACTGTTTGAGGGTAACAGACGGGAAACATTTCTTTTCAGCATTTCGCATGAAAACAGGGTCCAAAATCACTGTTACACGTTTTGCACTGGAGGGCCGGGCGAGTTCTACAATATGTAAGGGTTTTCAGGCTTGCAAACAGGTTTTAAACTGAGTTTCATGAACATTGTCTAAAATCGTGTTTTTAGGCAAAATCCACAATGCAACCATTTCGACATATGCCAGGAGACAATGTTTGAGGGTAACAGACGGGAAACATTTCTTTTCAGCATTTCGCATGAAAACAGGGTCCAAAATCACTGTTACACGTTTTGCATTGGAGGGCCGGGCTAGTTCTACAATATGTAAACGTTTTCAAGCTTGCAAACAGGTTTTAAGCTGAGTTCCATGAACATTGTCTAAAATCGTGTTTTTAGTCAAAATCCACAATGCAACCATTTCGACATATGCCAGGAGACAATGTTTGAGGGTAACAGACGGGAAACATTTCTTTTCAGCATTTCGCATGAAAACAGGGTCCAAAATCACTGTTACACGTTTTGCATTGGAGGGCCGGGCTACTTCTACAATATGTAAACGTTTTCAAGCTTGCAAACAGGTTTTAAGCTGAGTTTCATGAACATTGTCTAAAATCGTGTTTTTAGGCAAAATCCACAATGCAACCATTTCGACATATGCCAGGAGACACTGTTTGAGGGTAACAGACGGGAAACATTTCTTTTCAGCATTTCGCATGAAAACAGGGTCCAAAATCACTGTTACACGTTTTGCACTGGAGGGCCGGGCGAGTTCTACAATATGTAAGGGTTTTCAAGCTTGCAAACAGGTTTTAAGCTGAGTTTCATGAACATTGTCTAAAATCGTGTTTTTAGGCAAAATCCACAATGCAACCATTTCGACATATGTCAGGAGACAATGTTTGAGGGTAACAGACGGAAACATTTCTTTTCAGCATTTCGCATGAAAACAGGGTCCAAAATCACTGTTACACGTTTTGCACTGGAGGGCCGGGCGAGTTCTACAATATGTAAGGGTTTTCAAGCTTGCAAACAGGTTTTAAGCTGAGTTTCATGAACATTGTCTAAAATCGTGTTTTTAGGCAAAATCCACAATGCAACCATTTCGACATATGCCAGGAGACACTGTTTGAGGGTAACAGACGGGAAACATTTCTTTTCAGCATTTCGCATGAAAACAGGGTCCAAAATCACTGTTACACGTTTTGCACTGGAGGGCCGGGCGAGTTCTACAATATGTAAGGGTTTTCAAGCTTGCAAACAGGTTTTAAGCTGGGTTTCATGAACATTGTCTAAAATCGTGTTTTTAGGCAAAATCCACAATGCAACCATTTCGACATATGCCAGGAGACACTGTTTGAGGGTAACAGACGGGAAACATTTCTTTTCAGCATTTCGCATGAAAACAGGGTCCAAAAACACTGTTACACGTTTTGCATTGGAGTTCCGGGCTAGTTCTACAATATGTAAGGGTTTTCAAGCTTGCAAACAGGTTTTAAGCTGAGTTTCATGAACATTGTCTAAAATCGTGTTTTTAGGCAAAATCCACAATGCAACCATTTCGACATATGCCAGGAGACAATGTTTGAGGGTAACAGACGGGAAACATTTCTTTTCAGCATTTCGCATGAAAACAGGGTCCAAAATCACTGTTACACGTTTTGCATTGGAGGGCCGGGCTAGTTCTACAATATGTAAGGGGTTTTCAAGCTTGCAAACAGGTTTTAAGCTGAGTTCCATGAACATTGTCTAAAATCGTGTTTTTAGGCAAAAATCCACAATGCAACCATTTCGACATATGCCAGGAGACAATGTTTGAGGGTAACAGACGGAAACATTTCTTTTCAGCATTTCGCATGAAAACAGGGTCCAAAAATCACTGTTACACGTTTTGCACTGGAGTTCCGGGCTAGTTCTACAATATGTAAGGGTTTTCAAGCTTGCAAACAGGTTTTAAGCTGAGTTCCATGAACATTGTCTAAAATCGTGTTTTTAGGCAAAATCCACAATGCAACCATTTCGAACATATGCCAGGAGACAATGTTTGAGGGTAACAGACGGAAACATTTCTTTTCAGCATTTCGCATGAAAACAGGGTCCAAAATCACTGTTACACGTTTTGCATTGGAGTTCCGGGGCTAGTTCTACAATATGTAAGGGTTTTCAAGCTTGCAAACAGGTTTTAAGCTGAGTTCCATGAACATTGTCTAAAATCGTGTTTTTAGGCAAAATCCACAATGCAACCATTTCGACATATGCCAGGAGACAATGTTTGAGGGTAACAGACGGAAACATTTCTTTTCAGCATTTCGCATGAAAACAGGGTCCAAAATCACTGTTACACGTTTTGCATTGGAGGGCCGGGCTAGTTCTACAATATGTAAGGGTTTTCAAGCTTGCAAACAGGTTTTAAGCTGAGTTCCATGAACATTGTCTAAAATCGTGTTTTTAGGCAAAATCCACAATGCAACCATTTCGACATATGCCAGGAGACAATGTTTGAGGGTAACAGACGGGAAACATTTCTTTTCAGCATTTCGCATGAAAACAGGGTCCAAAATCACTGTTACACGTTTTGCATTGGAGGGCCGGGCTAGTTCTACAATATGTAAGGGTTTTCAAGCTTGCAAACAGGTTTTAAGCTGAGTTCCATGAACATTGTCTAAAATCGTGTTTTTAGGCAAAATCCACAATGCAACCATTTCGACATATGCCAGGAGACACTGTTTGAGGGTAACAGAACGGGAAACATTTCTTTTCAGCATTTCGACATGAAAACAGGGTCCAAAATCACTGTTACCGTTTTTGCACTGGAGGGCCGGGCGAGTTCTACAATATGTAAGGGTTTTCAAGCTTGCAAACAGGTTTTAAGCTGAGTTTCATGAACATTGTCTAAAATCGTGTTTTTAGGCAAAATCCACAATGCAACCATTTCGACATATGTCAGAGACAATGTTTGAGGGTAACAGACGGGAAACATTTCTTTTCAGCATTTCGCATGAAAACAGGGTCCAAAATCACTGTTACCGTTTTGCACTGGAGGGCCGGGCGAAGTTCTACAATATGTAAGGGTTTTCAAGCTTGCAAACAGGTTTTAAGCTGAGTTTCATGAACATTGTCTAAAATCGTGTTTTTTAGGCAAAAATCCACAATGCAACCATTTCGACATATGCCAGGAGACACTGTTTGAGGGTAACAGACGAAACATTTCTTTTCAGCATTTCGCATGAAAACAGGGTCCAAAATCACTGTTACCGTTTTGCACTGGAGGGCAGGGGAGTTCTACAATATGTAAGGGTTTTCAAGCTTGCAAACAGGTTTTAAGCTGGGTTTCTATGAACATTGTCTAAAATCGTATTTTTAGGCAAAATCCACAATGCAACCATTTCGACATATGTCAGGAGACAATGTTTGAGGGTAACAGACGGGAAACATTTCTTTTCAGCATTTCGCATGAAAACAGGGTCCAAAATCACTGTTACACGTTTTGCACTGGAGGGCAGGCGAGTTCTACAATATGTAAGGGTTTTCAATCTTGCAAACAGGTTTTAAGCTGAGTTCCATGAACATTGTCTAAAATCGTGTTTTTAGGCAAAATCCACAATGCAACCATTTCGACATATTCCAGGAGACAATGTTTGAGGTAACAGACGGGAAACATTTCTTTTCAGCATTTCGCATGAAAACAGGGTCCAAAATCACTGTTACGTTTTGCACTTCGGAGGGCCGGGCGAATTCTACAATATGTAAGGGTTTTCAAGCTTGCAAACAGGTTTTAAGCTGAGTTTCATGAACATTGTCTAAAAATCGTGTTTTAGGCAAAATCCACAATGCAACCATTTCGACATACAGTGGGGAAAAAAGTATTTAGTCAGCCACCAATTGTGCAAGTTCTCCCACTTAAAAAGATGAGAGGGCCTGTAATTTTCATCATAGGTACCGTCAACTATGACAGACAAATTGAGAAAAAAAATTCAGAAAATCCCATTGTAGGATTTTTAATGAATTTATTTGCAAATTATGGTGGAAAATAAGTATTTGGTCACCTACAAACAAGCAAGATTTCTGGCTCTCACAGACCTGTAACTTCTTCTTTAAGAGGCTCCTCCTGTCCTCCACTCGTTACCTGTATTAATGGCACCTGTTTGAACTTGTTATCAGTATAAAGACACCTGTCCACAACCTCAAACAGTTACACTCCAAACTCCACAATGGCCAAGACCAAAGAGCTGTCAAAGGACACCAGAAACAAAATTGTAGACTTGCACCAGGCTGGGAAGACTGAATCTGCAATAGGTAAGCAGCTTGGTTTGAAGAAATCAACTGTGGGAGCAATTATTAGGAAATGGAAGACATACAAGACCACTGATAATCTCCCTCAATATGGGGCTCCACGCAAGATCTCACCCCGTGGAGTCAAAATGATTACAAGAACGGTGAGCAAAAATCCCAGGACCACACGGGGGGGGACCTAGTGAATGACCTGCAGAGAGCTGGGACCAAAGTAACAAAGCCTACCATCAGTAACACACTACGCCGCCAGGGACTCAAATCCTGCAGTGCGAGACGTGTCCCCCTGCTTAAGCCAGTACATGTCCAGGCCCGTCTGAAGTGCATTTGGATGATCCAGAAGAGGATTGGGAGAATGTCCATATGGTCAGATGAAACCAAAATATAACTTTTTGGTAAAAACTCAACTCGTCATGTTTGGAGGACAAAGAATGCTGAGTTGCATCCAAAAAACACCATACCTACTGTGAAGCATGGGGGTGGAAACATAATGCTTTTGGGCTGTTTTTCTGCAAAGGGACCAGGACGACTGATCCGTGTAAAGGAAAAGAATGAATGGGGCCATGTATCGTGAGATTTTTGAGTGAAAACCTCCTTCCATCAGCAAGGGCATTGAAGATGAAACGTGGCTGGGTCTTTCCAGCATGACAATGATCCCAAACACACCGCCCGGACAACGAGGAGTGGCTTCGTAGAAGCATTTCAAGGTCCTGGAGTGGCCTAGCCAGTCTCCAGATCTCAACCCCATAGAAAATCTTTAGAGGGAGTTGAAAGTCTGTGTTGCCCAGCGACAGCCCCAAAACATCACTGCTCTAGAGGAGATCTGCATGGAGGAATGGGCCAAAATACAAGCAACAGTGTGTGAAAACCTTGTGAAGACTTACAGAAAACGTTTGACCTGTGTCATTGCCAACAAAGGGTATATAACAAAAGTATTGAGAAACTTTTGTTATTGACCAAATACTTATTTTCCACCATCGTTTGCCAATAAATTCATTAAAAATCCTACAAAGTGATTTTCTGGATATTTTTTCTCATTTTGTCTGTCATAGTTGACGTGTACCTATGATGAAAATTACAGGCCTCTCTCATCTTTTTAAGTGGGAGAACTTGCACAATTGGTGGCTGACTAAATACTTTTTTTCCCCACTGTATGCCAGGAGACACTGTTTGAGGGTAACAGACGGGAAACATTTCTTTTCAGCATTTCGCATGAAAACAGGGTCCAAAACACTGTTACACGTTTTGCATTGGAGTTCGGGCTAGTTCTACAATATGTAAGGGTTTTCAAGCTTGCAAACAGGTTTTAATGCTGAGTTTCATGAACATTGTCTAAAATCGTGTTTTTTAGGCCAAAATCCACAATGCAACCATTTCGACCTATGCCAGGAGACAATGTTTGAGGTAACAGACGGAAACATTTCTTTTCAGCATTTCGCATGAAAACAGGGTCCAAAATCACTGTTACACGTTTTGCATTGGAGGGCCGGGCTAGTTCTACAATATGTAAGGGTTTTCAAGCTTGCAAACAGGTTTTAAGCTGAGTTCCATGAACATTGTCTAAAATCGTGTTTTTAGGCAAAATCCACAATGCAACTATTTCGACATATTCCAGGAGACAATGTTTGAGGGTAACAGACGGGAAACATTTCTTTTCAGCATTTTCGCATGAAAACAGGGTCCAAAATCACTGTTACGTTTTTGCATTGGAGGGCCGGGCTAGTTCTACAATATGTAAGGGTTTTCAAGCTTGCAAACAGGTTTTAAGCTGAGTTCCATGAACATTGTCTAAAATCGTGTTTTTAGGCAAAATCCACAATGCAACCATTTCGACATATGCCAGGAGACAATGTTTGAGGGTAACAGACGGAAACATTTCTTTTCAGCATTTCGCATGAAAACAGGGTCCAAAATCACTGTTACGTTTTGCATTGGAGGGCGGGCTAGTTCTACAATATGTAAGGGTTTTCAAGCTTGCAAACAGGTTTTAAGCTGAGTTCCATGAACATTGTCTAAAATCGTGTTTTTAGGCAAAATCCACAATGCAACCATTTCGACATATGTCAGGAGACAATGTTTGAGGGTAACAGACGGGAAACATTTCTTTTCAGCATTTCGCATGAAAACAGGGTCCAAAATCACTGTTACACGTTTTGCACTGGAGGGCCGGGCGAGTTCTACAATTTGTGGGTTTTCAAGCTTGCAAACAGGTTTTAAGCTGAGTTTCATGAACATTGTCTAAAATCGTGTTTTTAGGCAAAATCCACAATGCAACCATTTCGACATATGTCAGGAGACAATGTTTGAGGTAACAGACGGAAACATTTCTTTTCAGCATTTCGCATGAAAAGAGGGTCCAAAATCACTGTTACCGTTTTGCACTGGAGGGCCGGGCGAGTTCTACAATATGTAAGGGTTTTCAAGCTTGCAAACAGGTTTTAAGCTGGGTTTCATGAACATTGTCTAAAATCGTGTTTTTAGGCAAAATCCACAATGCAACCATTTCGAGCATATTCCAGGAGACAATGTTTGAGGGTAACAGACGGAAACATTTCTTTTCAGCATTTCGCATGAAAACAGGGTCCAAAATCACTGTTACCGTTTTTTGCACTGGAGGGCCGAGGCGAATTCTACAATATGTAAGGGTTTTCAAGCTTGCAAACAGGTTTTTTAAGCTGAGTTTCATGAACATTGTCTAAAATCGTGTTTTTAGGCAAAATCCACAATGCAACCATTTCGACATATGCCAGAGACACTGTTTGAGGGTAACAGACGGAAACATTTCTTTTCAGCATTTCGCATGAAAACAGGGTCCAAAAACACAGTTACACGTTTTGCATTGGAGTTCCGGGCTAGTTCTACAATATGTAAGGGTTTTCAAGCTTGCAAACAGGTTTTAAGCTGAGTTCCATGAACATTGTCTAAAATCGTGTTTTTAGGCAAAAATCCACAATGCAACCATTTCGACATATGCCAGGAGACAATGTTTGAGGGTAACAGACGAAACATTTCTTTTCAGCATTTCGCATGAAAACAGGGTCCAAAATCACTGTTACAGTTTTGCATTGGAGGGCCGAGCAGTTCTACAATATGTAAGGTTTTCAAGCTTGCAAACAGGTTTTAAGCTGAGTTCCATGAACATTGTCTAAAATCGTGTTTTTAGGCAAAATCCACAATGCAACTATTTCGACATATTCCAGGAGACAATGTTTGAGGGTAACAGACGGAAACATTTCTTTTCAGCATTTACGCATGAAAACAGGGTCCAAAATAACTGTTACACGTTTTGCATTGGAGTTCCGGGCTAGTTCTACAATATGTAAGGGTTTTCAAGCTTGCAAACAGGTTTTAAGCTGAGTTCCATGAACATTGTCTAAAATCGTGTTTTTAGGCAAAATCCACAATGCAACCATTTCGACATATGTCAGGAGACAATGTTTGAGGGTAACAGACGGAAACATTTCTTTTCAGCATTTCGCATGAAAACAGGGTCCAAAATCACTGTTACACGTTTTGCACTGGAGGGCCGAGGCGAGTTCTACAATATGGGGTTTTCAAGCTTGCAAACAGGTTTTAAGCTGAGTTTCATGAACATTATCTAAAATCGTGTTTTTAGGCAAAATCCACAATGCAACCATTTCGAGCATATGTCAGGAGACAATGTTTGAGGGTAACAGACGGAAACATTTCTTTTCAGCATTTCGCATGAAAACAGGGTCCAAAATCACTGTTACACGTTTTTGCACTGGAGGGCCGAGGCGAGTTCTACAATATGTAAGGGTTTTCAATCTTGCAAACAGGTTTTAAGCTGAGTTCCATGAACATTGTCTAAAATCGTGTTTTTAGGCCAAATCCACAATGCAACCATTTCGACATATTCCAGGAGACAATGTTTGAGGGTAACAGACGGAAACATTTCTTTTCAGCATTTCGCATGAAAACAGGGTCCAAAATCACTGTTACACGTTTTGCACTGGAGGGCCGGGCGAGTTCTACAATATGTAAGGGTTTTCAATCTTGCAAACAGGTTTTAAGCTGAGTTCCATGAACATTGTCTAAAAATCGTGTTTTTAGGCCAAATCCACAATGCAACCATTTCGAGCATATTCCAGGAGACAATGTTTGAGGGTAACAGGCAGAAAACATTTCTTTTCAGCATTTCGCATGAAAACAGGGTCCAAAATCACTGTTACACGTTTGCACTGGAGGGCCGAGCGAGTTCTACAATATGTAAGGGTTTTCAAGCTTGCAAACAGGTTTTAAGCTGAGTTCCATGAACATTTTCTAAAATACGTGTTTTTTAAGGCCAAAATCCACAATGCAACCATTTTCGACATATGTCAGGAGACAATGTTTGAGGTAACAGGCAGGAAACATTTCTTTTCAGCATTCGCATGAAAACAGGGTCCAAAATCACTGTTACACGTTTTGCACTGGAGGGCGGGCGAGTTCTACAATATGTAAGGATTTTCAAGCTTGCAAACAGGTTTTAAGCTGAGTTTCATGAACATTGTCTAAAATCGTGTTTTTAGGCAAAATCCACAATGCAACCATTTCGACATATGCCAGGAGACACTGTTTGAGGGTAACAGACGGAAACATTTCTTTTCAGCATTTCGCATGAAAACAGGGTCCAAAAACACTGTTACGTTTTGCATTGGAGTTCGGGCTAGTTCTACAATATGTAAGGGTTTTCAAGCTTGCAAACAGGTTTTAAGCTGAGTTCCATGAACATTGTCTAAAATCGTGTTTTTAGGCAAAATCCACAATGCAACCATTTCGACATATGCCAGGAGACAATGTTTGAGGGTAACAGACGGAAACATTTCTTTTCAGCATTTCAGCATGAAAACAGGGTCCAAAATCACTGTTACACGTTTTGCACTGGAGGGCCGGGCGAGTTCTACAATATGTAAGGGTTTTCAAGCTTGCAAACAGGTTTTAAGCTGGGTTTCATGAACATTGTCTAAAAATCGTGTTTTTAGGCAAAATCCACAATGCAACCATTTCGACATATGTCAGGAACATGTTTGAGGGTAACGAAACATTTCTTTTCAGCATTTCGCATGAAAACAGGGTCCAAAATCACTGTTACCCGTTTTGCACTGGAGGGCCGAGGCGAGTTCTACAATATGTAGGGTTTTCAATCTTGCAAACAGGTTTTAAGCTGAGTTCCATAACATTGTCTAAATCGTGTTTTTAGGCAAATCCACAAGTACAACCATTTTACATTCAGGAACAATGTTTGAGGGTAACAGACGGAAACATTTCTTTTCAGCATTTCGCATGAAAAAGGTCCAAAATCACTGTTACCTTTTGCACTGGAGGGCCGGCCGAGTTCTACATATGTAGGGTTTTCAAGCTTGCAAACAGGTTTTAAGCTGAGTTCCATAACATTGTCAAAATCGTGTTTTTAGGCAAAATCCACAATGCAACCATTTCGACATATGCCAAACATGTTTGAGGTAACAGACGGGAAACATTTCTTTTCAGCATTTCCATGAAAACAGGGTCCAAAATCACTGTTACTTTTGCATTGGAGTTCGGGCTAGTTCTACAATATGTAGAGGGTTTTCAAGCTTGCAAACGGTTTTAAGCTGAGTTCCATAACATTGTCTAAAATCGTGTTTTTAGCCAAAATCCACAATGCAACATTGTTGCCAGGAGACACTGTTTGAGGGTAACAGGCGAAACATTTCTTTTCAGCATTTCGCATGAAAACAGGGTCCAAAATCACTGTTACCTTTTCATTGGAGGGCGGCTAGTTCTACAATATATATTTTCAATCTTGCAAAGCGGGTTTTAAGCTGAGTTCCATAACATTGTCTAAAATCGTGTTTTTAGCCAAAATCCACAATGCAACTATTTCGACATATTCCAGGAGACACTGTTTGAGGGTAACATATTAGGTTTTATACAATTCCATATTTGAGGATTATTGGTGGTTATACCCAGTTCCATGATTAGTGAGGGATTATTGGGGTGATACGTGGGAAAAAAAAAGTATTTATCAGCCACCAATTCTGCAAGTTCTCCCACTTAAAAATGATGAGAGAAGCCTGTAAATTTCATCATAGAACACGTCAACTACTACAACAAATTGAGATTTTTTTCCAAAATTCTCTCATTGTAAGATTTTTATTAATTTATTTGCAAATTATGTGGGAAATGTATTTGGTCACCTACAACAACAAATATCTCGCTCTCACAACCTGTAACTTCTTCTTTAAGGCTCCTCTGTCCTCCACTCGTTACCTGTATTAATGCACCTTTAACTTGTTATCATATAAAACACCTGTCCACAACCTCAAACAGTCACACTCCAAACTCCACTATGGCCAAACCAAAGCTGTCAAAACACCAGAAACAAAATTGTAGACCTGCACCAGGCTGGGAAACTAATCTGCAATAGTAAGCAGCTTGGTTTGAAAAATCACTGTGAATTATTAGGAAATGACATACAAACCACTATAATCTCCCTCTGATCTGCCCATATCTCACCCCCGTGAGTCAAACCGTCCACGGTGAGCCAAAAATCCCAGAACCACACGGGGGCCCTAGTAATACCTGCAGAGGGCTGGTCCAAATAACAAAGCCTACCATCATAACACCTACGCCACCAGGACTCAAATCCTGCAGGGTGCCAGATGTGTCCCCCTGCCTAAGCCAGTACATGTCCAGGCCCGTCTGAAGTTTGCTAGAGTGCATTTGGATGATCCAGAAGAGGATTGGGGAGAATGTCATATGGTCAGATGAAACCAAATAGAACTTTTTGGTAAAAAACTCAACTGTCGTGTTTGGAGGACAAAGAATGCTGAGTTGCATCCAAAGAACACCATACCTACTGTGAAGCATGGGGTGGAAACATCATGCTTTGGGGCTGTTTTTCTGCAAAGGGACCAGGACGACTGATCCGTGCAAGGAAAGAATGAATGGGGCCATGTATCGTGAGATTTTGAGTGAAAACCTCCTTCCATCAGCAAGGGCATTGAAGATGAAACGTGGCTGGGTCTTTCAGCATGACAATGATCCCAAACACACCGCCCGGCAACTTAAGGAGTGAAGCTTCGTAAGAAGCATTTCAAGGTCCTGGGTGGCCTAGCCAGTCTCCAGATCTCAACCCCATAGAAAATCTTTAGAGAGTTGAAAGTCCGTGTTGCCCAGCGACAGCCCCAAAACATCACTGCTCTAGAGGAGATCTGCATGGAGAATGGGCCAAAATACCAGCAACAGTGTGTTGAAAACCTTGTGAAGACTTACAGAAAACGTTTGACCTGTGTCATTGCCAACAAAGGGTATATAACAAAGTATTGAGAAACTTTGTTATTGACCAAATACTTATTTTCCACCATAATTTGCAAATAAATTCATTAAAAATCCTACAATGTGATTTTCTGGATTTTTTTCCTCATTTTGTCTGTCATAGTTGACATGTACCTATGATGAAAATTACAGGCCTCTCTCATCTTTTTAAGTGGGAGAACTTGCACAATTGGTGGCTGACTAAATACTTTTTTTCCCCACTGTATATACACAGTTCCATAATTAGTGAGGATTATTAGGGTGGATATATATACAGTTCCATAATTAGTGAGGATTATTAGGGTGGATTTATACACAGTTCCATCGATTACTCAGGATTATTAGGGTGGTTTATACACAGTTCCATGATTACTGAGGATGATTAGGGTGGATTTATACACAGTTCCACGATTACTCAGGATTATTAGGGTGGATTTATACACAGTTCCATGATTACTCAGGATTATTAGGGTGGATTTATACACAGTTCCATGATTAGTGAGGATTATTAGGGTGGATTTATACACAGTTCCATGATTAGTGAGGATTATTAGGGTGGATATATACACAGTTCCATAATTAGTGAGGATTATTAGGGTGGATTTATACACAGTTCCATAATTAGTGAGGATTATTAGGGTGGATTTATACACAGTTCCATGATTACTGAGGATTATTAGGGTGGATTTATACACAGTTCCATGATTAGTGGGGATTATTAGGGTGGATTTATACACAGTTCCATGATTAGTGAGGATTATTAGGGTGGATTTATACACAGTTCCATGATTAGTGAGGATTATTGGGGTGGATATATACACAGTTCCATAATTAGTGAGGATTATTAGGGTGGATATATATACAGTTCCATAATTAGTGAGGATTATTAGGGTGGATTTATACACAGTTCCATGATTACTCAGGATTATTAGGGTGGATTTATACACAGTTCCATGATTACTGAGGATGATTAGGGTGGATTTATACACAGTTCCATGATTACTCAGGATTATTAGGGTGGATTTATACACAGTTCCATGATTACTCAGGATTATTAGGGTGGATTTATACACAGTTCCATGATTAGTGAGGATTATTAGGGTGGATTTATACACAGTTCCATGATTAGTGAGGATTATTAGGGTGGATATATACACAGTTCCATAATTAGTGAGGATTATTAGGGTGGATTTATACACAGTTCCATAATTAGTGAGGATTATTAGGGTGGATTTGTGCACAGTTCCATGATTACTCAGCATTATTAGGGTGGATTTATTCACAGTTCCATGATTACTGAGGATGATTAGGGTGGATTTATACACAGTTCCATGATTACTCAGGATTATTAGGGTGGATTTATACACAGTTCCATGATTACTCAGGATTATTAGGGTGGATTTATACACAGTTCCATGATTAGTGAGGATAATTAGGGTGGATTTATACACAGTTCCATGATTACTCTTGATTAATAGGGTGGATTTATACACAGTTCCATGATTAGTGAGGATTATTAGGGTGGATTTATACACAGTTCCATGATCACTCAGGATTATTAGGGTGGATTTATACACAGTTCCATGATTAGTGAGGATTATTAGGGTGGATTTATACACAGTTCCATGATTACTGAGGATTATTAGGTTGGATTTATACACAGTTCCATGATTAGTGAGGATTATTAGGGTATATATATACACAGTTCCATGATTACTCAGGATTATTAGGGTGGATTTATACACAGTTCCATGATTACTGAGGATTATTAGGGTGGATTTATACACAGTTCCATAATTAGTGAGGATTATTAGGGTGGATTTATGCACAGTTCCATGATTATTGAGGATTATTAGGGTGGATTTATACACAGTTCCATGATTAGTGAGGATTATTAGGGTGGATTTATACACAGTTCCATGATTAGTGAGGATTATTAGGGTGGATTTATATACAGTTCCATAATTAGTGAGGATTATTAGGGTGGATATATACACAGTTCCATAATTAGTGAGGATTATTAGGGTGGATTTATACACAGTTCCATAATTAGTGAGGATTATTAGGGTGGATATATACACAGTTCCATAATTAGTGAGGATTATTAGGGTGGATGTATACACAGTTCCATGATTACTCAGGATTATTAGGGTGGATTTATACACAGTTCCATAATTAGTGAGGATTATTAGGGTGGATTTATACACAGTTCCATAATTAGTGAGGATTATTAGGGTGGATTTATACACAGTTCCATGATTAGTGAGGATTATTAGGGTGGATTTATACACAGTTCCATAATTAGTGAGTATTATTAGGGTGGATTTATACACAGTTCCATGATTACTGAGGATTATTAGGGTGGATTTATACACAGTTCCATGATTATTGAGGATTATTAGGGTGGATTTATACACAGTTCCATGATTAGTGAGGATTATTAGGGTGGATTTATACACAGTTCCATAATTAGTGAGGATTATTAGGGTGGATTTATACACAGTTCCATGATTACTGAGGATTATTAGGGTGGATTTATACACAGTTCCATGATTACTGGGGATTATTAGGGTGGATTTATACACAGTTCCATGATTAGTGAGGATTATTAGGGTGGATTTATACACAGTTCCATAATTAGTGAGGATTATTAGGGTGGATTTATACACAGTTCCATGATTACTAAGGATTATTAGGGTGGATTTATACACAGTTCCATAATTAGTGAGGATTATTAGGGTGGATTTATACACAGTTCCATAATTAGTGAGGATTATTAGGGTGGATTTATACACAGTTCCATGATTAGTGAGGATTATTAGGGTGGATATATACACAGTTCCATAATTAGTGAGGATTATTAGGGTGGATTTATACACAGTTCCATGATTAGTGAGGATTATTAGGGTGGATTTATACACAGTTCCATGATTAGTGAGGATTATTAGGGTGGATTTATACACAGTTCTTTGATTACTCAGGATTATTAGGGTGGATTTATACACAGTTCCATGATTACTGAGGATTATTAGGGTGGATTTATACACAGTTCCAAAATTAGTGAGGATTATTAGGGTGGATTTATACACAGTTCCATGATTACTCGGGATTGTTAGGGTGGATTTATACACAGTTCCATAATTAGTGAGGATTATTAGGGTGGATTTATACACAGTTCCATAATTATTGAGGATTATTAGGGTGGATTTATACACAGTTCCATGATTAGTGAGGATTATTAGGGTGGTTATACACAGTTCCATAATTAGTGAGGATTATTAGGGTGAATTTATACACAGTTCCATGATTACTGAGGATTATTAGGGTGGATTTATACACAGTTCCATGATTAGTGGGGATTATTAGGGTGGATTTATACACAGTTCCATGATTAGTGAGGATTATTAGGGTGGATTTATACACAGTTCCATGATTACTGAGGATTATTGGGGTGGATTTATACACAGTTCCATAATTAGTGAGGATTATTAGGGTGGATATATATACAGTTCCATAATTAGTGAGGATTATTAGGGTGGATTTATACACAGTTCCATGATTACTCAGGATTATTAGGGTGGATTTATACACAGTTCCATGATTACTGAGGATTATTAGGGTGGATTTATACACAGTTCCATGATTACTCAGGATTATTAGGGTGGATTTATACACAGTTCCATGATTACTCAGGATTATTAGGGTGGATATATACACAGTTCCATAATTAGTGAGGATTATTAGGGTGGACTTATACACAGTTCCATAATTAGTGAGGATTATTAGGGTGGATTTATACACAGTTCCATGATTACTCAGGATTATTAGGGTGGATTTATACACAGTTCCATGATTACTGAGGATTATTAGGGTGGATTTATACACAGTTCCATGATTAGTCAGGATTATTAGGGTGGATTTATACACAGTTCCATGATTAGTGAGGATTATTAGGGTGGATTTATACACAGTTCCATGATTAGTGAGGATTATTAGGGTGGATTTATACACAGTTCCATGATTACTCGAGGATTATTAGGGTGGATTTATACACAGTTCCATGATTAGTGAGGATTATTAGGGTGGATTTATACACAGTTCCATGATCACTCAGGATTATTAGGGTGGATTTATACACAGTTCCATGATTAGTGAGGATTATTAGGTGGATTTATACACAGTTCCATGATTACTGAGGATTATTAGGGTGGATTTATACACAGTTCCATGATTAGTGAGGATTATTAGGGTGGATTTATACACAGTTCCATGATTACTCAGGATTATTAGGGTGGATTTATACACAGTTCCATGATTAGTGAGGATTATTAGGGTGGATTTAACACAGTTCCATGATTACTGAGGATTATTAGGGTGGATTTATACACAGTTCCATGATTACTGAGGATTATTAGGGTGGATTTATACACAGTTCCATAATTACTGAGGATTATTAGGGTTGGATTTATACACAGTTCCATAATTAGTGAGGATTATTAGGGTGGATTTATACACAGTTCCATGATTACTCAGGATTATTAGGGTGGATTTATACACAGTTCCATGATTACTGAGGATTATTAGGGTGGATTTATACACAGTTCCATGATTAGTGAGGATTATTAGGGTGGATTTATACACAGTTCCATGATTACTGAGGATTATTAGGGTGGATTTATACACAGTTCCATGATTACTGAGGATTATTAGGGTGGATTTATACACAGTTCCATAATTAGTGAGGATTATTAGGGTGGATATATACACAGTTCCATAATTAGTGAGGATTATTAGGGTGGATATATACACAGTTCCATAATTAGTGAGGATTATTAGGGTGGATTTATACACAGTTCCATAATTAGTGAGGATTATTAGGGTGGATTTATACACAGTTCCATAAATAGTGAGGATTATTAGGGTGGATTTATACACAGTTCCATGATTACTGAGGATTATTAGGGTGGATTTATACCCAGTTCCATGATTACTCAGGATTATTAGGGTGGATTTATACACAGTTCCATAACTAGTGAGGATTATTAGGGTGGATTTATACACAGTTCCATGATTAGTGAGGATTATTAGGGTGGATTTATACACAGTTCCATGATTAGTGGGGATTATTAGGGTGGATTTATACACAGTTCCATGATTAGTGAGGATTATTAGGGTGGATTTATACACAGTTCCATGATTAGTGAGGATTATTAGGGTGGATATATACACAGTTCCATAATTAGTGAGAATTATTAGGGTGGTTTTATACACAGTTCCATGATTACTCGGGATTGTTAGGGTGGATTTATACACAGTTCCATAATTAGTGAGGATTATTAGGGTGGATTTATACACAGTTCCATAATTATTGAGGATTATTAGGGTGGATTTATACACAGTTCCATGATTAGTGAGGATTATTAGGGTGGATTTATACACAGTTCCATGATTAGTGAGGATTATTAGGGTGGATTTATACACAGTTCCATAATTAGTGAGGATTATTAGGGTGAATTTATACACAGTTCCATGATTACTAAGGATTATTAGGGTGGATTTATACACAGTTCCATGATTACTCGGGGATTATTAGGGTGGATTTATACACAGTTCCATGATTAGTGAGGATTATTAGGGTGGATTTATACACAGTTCCATGATTAGTGAGGATTATTAGGGTGGATATATACACAGTTCCATGATTAGAGAGGATTATTAGGGTGGATTTATACACAGTTCCATGATTAGTGAGGATTATTAGGGTGGATTTATACACAGTTCCATGATTAGTGAGGATTATTAAGGTGGATTTATACACAGTTATATGATTACTCAGGATTATTAGGGTGGATTTATACACAGTTCCATGATTACTGGGGATTATTAGGGTGGATTTATACACAGTTCCATAATTAGTGAGGATTATTAGGGTGGATGTATACACAGTTCCATGATTACTCAGGATCATTAGGGTGGATTTATACACAGTTCCATAATTAGTGAGGATTATTAGGGTGGATTTATACACAGTTCCATAATTAGTGAGGATTATTAGGGTGGATTTATACACAGTTCCATGATTAGTGAGGATTATTAGGGTGGATTTATACACAGTTCCATAATTAGTGAGGATTATTAGGGTGGATTTATACACAGTTCCATGATTACTGAGGATTATTAGGGTGGATTTATACACAGTTCCAAAATTATTGAGGATTATTAGGGTGGATTTATACACAGTTCCATGATTAGTGAGGATTATTAGGGTGGATTTATACACAGTTCCATAATTAGTGAGGATTATTAGGGTGAATTTATACACAGTTCCATGATTACTGAGGATTATTAGGGTGGATTTATACACAGTTCCATGATTACTGAGATTATTAGGGTGGATTTATACACAGTTCCATGATTACTGAGGATTATTAGGGTGGATTTATACACAGTTCCATGATTAGTGAGGATTATTAGGGTGGATTTATACACAGTTCCATGATTATTGAGGATTATTAGGGTGGATTTATACACAGTTCCATGATTATTGAGGATTATTAGGGTGGATTTATACACAGTTCCATGATTAGTGAGGATTATTAGGGTGGATTTATACACAGTTCCATGATTAGTGAGGATTATTAGGGTGGATTTATACACAGTTCCATGATTACTAAGGATTATTAGGGTGGATTTATACACAGTTCCATGATTACTGAGGATTATTAGGGTGGATTTATACACAGTTCCATGATTAGTGAGGATTATTAGGGTGGATTTATACACAGTTCCATGATTAGTGAGGATTATTAGGGTGGATATATACACAGTTCCATAATTAGTGAGGATTATTAGGGTGGATTTATACACAGTTCCATGATTAGTGAGGATTATTAGGGTGGATTTATACACAGTTCCATGATTACTGAGGATTATTAGGGTGGATTTATACACAGTTCCATGATTACTCAGGATTATTAGGGTGGATTTATACACAGTTCCATGATTACTGAGGATTATTAGGGTGGATTTATACACAGTTCCATAATTAGTGAGGATTATTAGGGTGGATTTATACACAGTTCCATGATTACTCAGGATTATTAGGGTGGATTTATACACAGTTCCATAATTAGTGAGGATTATTAGGGTGGATTTATACACAGTTCCATAATTAGTGAGGATTATTAGGGTGGATTTATACACAGTTCCATGATTAGTGAGGATTATTAGGGTGGATTTATACACAGTTCCATAATTAGTGAGGATTATTAGGGTGAATTTATACACAGTTCCATGATTACTGAGGATTATTAGGGTGGATTTATACACAGTTCCAGATTATTGAGGATTATTAGGGTGGATTTATACACAGTTCCATGATTAGTGAGGATTATTAGGGTGGATTTATACACAGTTCCATAATTAGTGAGGATTATTAGGGTGGATTTATACACAGTTCCATGATTACTGAGGATTATTAGGGTGGATTTATACACAGTTCCATGATTAGTGAGGATTATTAGGGTGGATTTATACACAGTTCCATGATTACTGAGGATTATTAGGGTGGATTTATACACAGTTCCATGATTAGTGAGGATTATTGGGGTGGATTTATACACAGTTCCATGATTAGTGAGGATTATTAGGGTGGATTTATACACAGTTCCATGATTACTGAGGATTATTAGGGTGGATTTATACACAGTTCCATGATTACTGAGGATTATTAGGGTGGATATATACACAGTTCCATAATTAGTGAGGATTATTAGGGTGGATTTATACACAGTTCCATGATTAGTGAGGATTATTAGGGTGGATTTATACACAGTTCCATGATTAGTGAGGATTATTAGGGTGGATTTATACACAGTTCCATGATTACTCAGGATTATTAGGGTGGATTTATACACAGTTCCATGATTACTGAGGATTATTAGGGTGGATTTATACACAGTTCCAGATTAGTGAGGATTATTAGGGTGGATTTATACACAGTTCCATGATTACTCAGGATTATTAGGGTGGATTTATACACAGTTCCATAATTAGTGAGGATTATTAGGGTGGATTTATACACAGTTCCATAATTAGTGAGGATTATTAGGGTGGATTTATACACAGTTCCATGATTAGTGAGGATTATTAGGGTGGATTTATACACAGTTCCATGATTAGTGAGGATTATTAGGGTGGATTTATACACAGTTCCATGATTACTGAGGATTTTTAGGGTGGATTTATACACAGTTACAAAATTATTGAGGATTATTAGGGTGGATTTATACACAGTTCCATGATTAGTGAGGATTATTAGGGTGGATTTATACACAGTTCCATAATTAGTGAGGATTATTAGGGTGAATTTATACACAGTTCCATGATTACTGAGGATTATTAGGGTGGATTTATACACAGTTCCATGATTAGTGGGGATTATTAGGGTGGATTTATACACAGTTCCATGATTAGTGAGGATTATTAGGGTGGATTTATACACAGTTCCATGATTAGTGAGGATTATTGGGGTGGATATATACACAGTTCCATGATTAGTGAGGATTATTAGGGTGGATATATATACAGTTCCATAATTAGTGAGGATTATTAGGGTGGATTTATACACAGTTCCATGATTACTCAGGATTATTAGGGTGGATTTATACACAGTTCCATGATTACTGAGGATGATTAGGGTGGATTTATACACAGTTCCATGATTACTCAGGATTATTAGGGTGGATTTATACACAGTTCCATGATTACTCAGGATTATTAGGGTGGATTTATACACAGTTCCATGATTAGTGAGGATTATTAGGGTGGATTTATACACAGTTCCATGATTAGTGAGGATTATTAGGGTGGATTTATACACAGTTCCATGATTAGTGAGGATTATTAGGGTGGATTTATACACAGTTCCATAATTAGTGAGGATTATTAGGGTGGATTTATACACAGTTCCATGATTACTCAGCATTATTAGGGTGGATTTATACACAGTTCCATGATTACTGAGGATTATTAGGGTGGATTTATACACAGTTCCATGATTACTCAGGATTATTAGGGTGGATTTATACACAGTTCCATGATTACTCAGGATTATTAGGGTGGATTTATACACAGTTCCATGATTAGTGAGGATAATTAGGGTGGATTTATACACAGTTCCATGATTACTCTTGATTAATAGGGTGGATTTATACACAGTTCCATGATTAGTGAGGATTATTAGGGTGGATTTATACACAGTTCCATGATTACTCAGGATTATTAGGGTGGATTTATACACAGTTCCATGATTACTGAGGATTATTAGGGTGGATTTATACACAGTTCCATGATTACTGAGGATTATTAGGTTGGATTTATACACAGTTCCAAGATTAGTGAGGATTATTAGGGTGTATATATACACAGTTCCATGATTACTCAGGATTATTAGGGTGGATTTATACACAGTTCCATGATTAGTGAGGATTATTAGGGTGGATTTATACACAGTTCCATGATTAGTGAGGATTATTAGGGTGGATTTATACACAGTTCCATAATTAGTGAGGATTATTAGGGTGGATTTATACACAGTTCCATAATTAGTGAGGATTATTAGGGTGGATTTATACACAGTTCCATAATTAGTGAGGATTATTAGGGTGGATTTATACACAGTTCCATAATTAGTGAGGATTATTAGGGTGGATTTATACACAGTTCCATAATTAGTGAGGATTATTAGGGTGGATTTATACACAGTTCCATGATTACTCAGGATTATTAGGGTGGATTTATACACAGTTCCATAACTAGTGAGGATTATTAGGGTGGATTTATACACAGTTCCATGATTACTGAGGATTATTAGGGTGGATTTATACACAGTTCCATGATTAGTGAGGATTATTAGGGTGGATTTATACACAGTTCCATGATTACTGAGGATTATTAGGGTGGATTTATACACAGTTCCATAATTAGTGAGGATTATTAGGGTGGATTTATGCACAGTTCCATGATTATTGAGGATTATTAGGGTGGATTTATACACAGTTCCATGATTAGTGAGGATTATTAGGGTGGATTTATACACAGTTCCATGATTACTGAGGATTATTAGGGTGGATTTATACACAGTTCCATGATTAGTGAGGATTATTAGGGTGGATTTATACACAGTTCCATGATTAGTGAGGATTATTAGGGTGGATTTATACACAGTTCCATGATTACTGAGGATTATTAGGGTGGATATATACACAGTTCCATAATTAGTGAGGATTATTAGGGTGGATTTATACACAGTTCCATGATTAGTGAGGATTATTAGGGTGGATTTATACACAGTTCCATGATTAGTGAGGATTATTAGGGTGGATTTATACACAGTTCCATAATTAGTGAGGATTATTAGGGTGGATTTATACACAGTTCCATGATTACTGAGGATTATTAGGGTGGATTTATACACAGTTCCATGATTAGTGGGGATTATTAGGGTGGATTTATACACAGTTCCATGATTAGTGAGGATTATTAGGGTGGATTTATACACAGTTCCATGATTAGTGAGGATTATTAGGGTGGATATATACACAGTTCCGTAATTAGTGAGAATTATTAGGGTGGTTTTATACACAGTTCCATGATTACTCAGGATTGTTAGGGTGGATTTATACACAGTTCCATAATTATTTAGGATTATTAGGGTGGATTTATACACAGTTCCATGATTAGTGAGGATTATTAGGGTGAATTTATACACAGTTCCATGATTACTGAGGATTATTAGGGTGGATTTATACACAGTTCCATGATTACTAAGGATTATTAGGGTGGATTTATACACAGTTCCATGATTAGTGGGGATTATTAGGGTGGATTTATACACAGTTCCATGATTAGTGAGGATTATTAGGGTGGATTTATACACAGTTCCATGATTAGTGAGGATTATTAGGGTGGATTTATACACAGTTCCATGATTAGTGAGGATTATTAGGGTGGATTTATACACAGTTCCATGATTAGTGAGGATTATTAGGGTGGATTTATACACAGTTCCATGATTACTGAGGATTATTAGTGGATTTATACACAGTTCTTTGATTACTCAGGATTATTAGGGTGGATTTATACACAGTTCCATGATTACTGAGGATTATTAGGGTGGATTTATACACAGTTCCAAAATTAGTGAGGATTATTAGGGTGGATGTATACACAGTTCCATGATTACTCAGGATTATTAGGGTGGATTTATACACAGTTCCATAATTAGTGAGGATTATTAGGGTGGATTTATACACAGTTCCATAATTAGTGAGGATTATTAGGGTGGATTTATACACAGTTCCATGATTAGTGAGGATTATTAGGGTGGATTTATACACAGTTCCATGATTAGTGAGGATTATTAGGGTGGATTTATACACAGTTCCATGATTACTGAGGATTATTAGGGTGGATTTATACACAGTTACAAAATTATTGAGGATTATTAGGGTGGATTTATACACAGTTCCATGATTAGTGAGGATTATTATGGTGGATTTATACACAGTTCCATAATTAGTGAGGATTATTAGGGTGGATTTATACACAGTTCCATGATTACTGAGGATTATTAGGGTGGATTTATACACAGTTCCATGATTAGTGGGGATTATTAGGGTGGATTTATACACAGTTCCATGATTAGTGAGGATTATTAGGGTGGATTTATACACAGTTCCATGATTAGTGAGGATTATTGGGGTGGATTTATACACAGTTCCATAATTACTGAGGATTATTAGGGTGGATATTTATACACAGTTCCATAATTAGTGAGGATTATTAGGGTGGATTTATACACAGTTCCATGATTAGTCAGGATTATTAGGGTGGATTTATACACAGTTCCATGATTACTGAGGATTATTAGGGTGGATTTATACACAGTTCCATGATTACTCAGGATTATTAGGGTGGATTTATACACAGTTCCATGATTACTCAGGATTATTAGGGTGGATTTATACACAGTTCCATGATTAGTGAGGATTATTAGGGTGGATTTATACACAGTTCCATGATTAGTGAGGATTATTAGGGTGGATTTATACACAGTTCCATAATTAGTGAGGATTATTAGGGTGGATTTATACACAGTTCCATAATTAGTGAGGATTATTAGGGTGGATTTATGCACAGTTCCATGATTACTCAGCATTATTAGGGTGGATTTATACACAGTTCCATGATTACTGAGGATGATTAGGGTGGATTTATACACAGTTCCATGATTACTCAGGATTATTAGGGTGGATTTATACACAGTTCCATGATTAGTGAGGATTATTAGGGTGGATTTATACACAGTTCCATGATTAGTGAGGATTATTAGGGTGGATTTATACACAGTTCCATGATTACTGTTGATTATTAGGGTGGATTTATACACAGTTCCATGATTAGTGAGGATTATTAGGGTGGATTTATACACAGTTCCATGATCACTCAGGATTATTAGGGTGGATTTATACACAGTTCCATGATTAGTGAGGATTATTAGGGTGGATTTATACACAGTTCCATGATTACTGAGGATTATTAGGTTGGATTTATACACAGTTCCATGATTAGTGAGGATTATTAGGGTATATATATACACAGTTCCATGATTACTCAGGATTATTAGGGTGGATTTATACACAGTTCCATGATTACTGAGGATTATTAGGGTGGATTTATACACAGTTCCATGATTACTAAGGATTATTAGGGTGGATTTATACACAGTTCCATGATTAGTGAGGATTATTAGGGTGGATTTATACACAGTTCCATGATTACTGAGGATTATTAGGGTGGATTTATACACAGTTCCATGATTACTGAGGATTATTAGGGTGGATTTATACACAGTTCCATGATTAGTGAGGATTATTAGGGTGGATTTATACACAGTTCCATGATTATTGAGGATTATTAGGGTGGATTTATACACAGTTCCATGATTACTGAGGATTATTAGGGTGGATTTATACACAGTTCCATGATTAGTGAGGATTATTAGGGTGGATTTATACACAGTTCCATAATTAGTGAGGATTATTAGGGTGGATTTATACACAGTTCCATGATTAGTGAGGATTATTAGGGTGGATTTATACACAGTTCCATAATTAGTGAGGATTATTAGGGTGGATATATACACAGTTCCATAATTAGTGAGGATTATTAGGGTGGATTTATACACAGTTCCATGATTACTGAGGATTATTAGGGTGGATTTATACCCAGTTCCATGATTACTCAGGATTATTAGGGTGGATTTATACACAGTTCCATAACTAGTGAGGATTATTAGGGTGGATTTATACACAGTTCCATGATTAGTGAGGATTATTAGGGTGGATTTATACACAGTTCCATGATTAGTGGGATTATTAGGGTGGATTTATACACAGTTCCATGATTAGTGAGGATTATTAGGGTGGATTTATACACAGTTCCATGATTAGTGAGGATTATTAGGGTGGATTTATACACAGTTCCGTAATTAGTGAGGATTATTAGGGTGGTTTTATACACAGTTCCATGATTAGTCAGGATTATTAGGGTGGATTTATACACAGTTCCATAATTATTTAGGATTATTAGGGTGGATTTATACACAGTTCCATGATTAGTGAGGATTATTAGGGTGGATTTATACACAGTTCCATGATTACTGAGGATTATTAGGGTGGATTTATACACAGTTCCATGATTAGTGAGGATTATTAGGGTGGATTTATACACAGTTCCATGATTAGTGGGATTATTAGGGTGGATTTATACACAGTTCCATGATTAGTGAGGATTATTAGGGTGGATTTATACACAGTTCCATGATTAGTGAGGATTATTAGGGTGGATTTATACACAGTTCCATGATTAGTGAGGATTATTAGGGTGGATTTATACACAGTTCCATGATTAGTGAGGATTATTAGGGTGGATTTATACACAGTTCCATGATTAGTGAGGATTATTAGGGTGGATTTATACACAGTTCCTTGATTACTCAGGATTATTAGGGTGGATTTATACACAGTTCCATGATTAGTGAGGATTATTAGGGTGGATTTATACACAGTTCCATAATTAGTGAGGATTATTAGGGTGGATGTATACACAGTTCCATGATTACTCAGGATTATTAGGGTGGATTTATACACAGTTCCATAATTAGTGAGGATTATTAGGGTGGATTTATACACAGTTCCATAATTAGTGAGGATTATTAGGGTGGATTTATACACAGTTCCATGATTAGTGAGGATTATTAGGGTGGATTTATACACAGTTCCATAATTAGTGAGGATTATTAGGGTGGATTTATACACAGTTCCATGATTACTGAGGATTATTAGGGTGGATTTATACACAGTTCCATAATTACTGAGGATTATTAGGGTGGATTTATACACAGTTCCATGATTAGTGGGATTATTAGGGTGGATTTATACACAGTTCCATGATTAGTGAGGATTATTAGGGTGGATTTATACACAGTTCCATGATTAGTGAGGATTATTGGGTGGATTTATACACAGTTCCATGATTAGTGAGGATTATTAGGGTGGATATATACACAGTTCCATAATTAGTGAGGATTATTAGGGTGGATTTATACACAGTTCCATGATTACTCAGGATTATTAGGGTGGATTTATACACAGTTCCATGATTACTGAGGATTATTAGGGTGGATTTATACACAGTTCCATGATTACTCAGGATTATTAGGGTGGATTTATACACAGTTCCATGATTACTCAGGATTATTAGGGTGGATTTATACACAGTTCCATGATTAGTGAGGATTATTAGGGTGGATTTATACACAGTTCCATGATTACTGAGGATTATTAGGGTGGATTTATACACAGTTCCATAATTAGTGAGGATTATTAGGGTGGATTTATACACAGTTCCATAATTAGTGAGGATTATTAGGGTGGATTTATACACAGTTCCATGATTACTCAGCATTATTAGGGTGGATTTATACACAGTTCCATGATTACTGAGGATTATTAGGGTGGATTTATACACAGTTCCATGATTACTCAGGATTATTAGGGTGGATTTATACACAGTTCCATGATTAGTCAGGATTATTAGGGTGGATTTATACACAGTTCCATGATTAGTGAGGATTATTAGGGTGGATTTATACACAGTTCCATGATTACTGTTGATTATTAGGGTGGATTTATACACAGTTCCATGATTAGTGAGGATTATTAGGGTGGATTTATACACAGTTCCATGATCACTCAGGATTATTAGGGTGGATTTATACACAGTTCCATGATTAGTGAGGATTATTAGGGTGGATTTATACACAGTTCCATGATTACTGAGGATTATTAGGTGGATTTATACACAGTTCCATAATTAGTGAGGATTATTAGGGTAGATATATACACAGTTCCATGATTACTCAGGATTATTAGGGTGGATTTATACACAGTTCCATGATTACTGAGGATTATTAGGGTGGATTTATACACAGTTCCATGATTACTGAGGATTATTAGGGTGGATTTATACACAGTTCCATGATTAGTGAGGATTATTAGGGTGGATTTATACACAGTTCCATGATTACTGAGGATTATTAGGGTGGATTTATACACAGTTCCATGATTAGTGAGGATTATTAGGGTGGATTTATACACAGTTCCATAATTAGTGAGGATTATTAGGGTGGATTTATACACAGTTCCATGATTATTGAGGATTATTAGGGTGGATTTATACACAGTTCCATGATTACTGAGGATTATTAGGGTGGATTTATACACAGTTCCATGATTAGTGAGGATTATTAGGGTGGATTTATACACAGTTCCATAATTAGTGAGGATTATTAGGGTGGATTTATACACAGTTCCATAATTAGTGAGGATTATTAGGGTGGATTTATACACAGTTCCATGATTAGTGAGGATTATTAGGGTGGATTTATACACAGTTCCATGATTAGTGAGGATTATTAGGGTGGATTTATACACAGTTCCATAATTAGTGAGGATTATTAGGGTGGATTTATACACAGTTCCATGATTACTGAGGATTATTAGGGTGGATTTATACACAGTTCCATGATTAGTGAGGATTATTAGGGTGGATTTATACACAGTTCCATGATTAGTGAGGATTATTAGGGTGGATTTATACACAGTTCCATGATTAGTGAGGATTATTAGGGTGGATTTATACACAGTTCCATGATTAGTGAGGATTATTAGGGTGGATTTATACACAGTTCCATGATTAGTGAGGATTATTAGGGTGGATTTATACACAGTTCCGTAATTAGTGAGGATTATTAGGGTGGATTTATACACAGTTCCATGATTACTGAGGATTATTAGGGTGGATTTATACACAGTTCCATAATTAGTGAGGATTATTAGGGTGGATTTATACACAGTTCCATGATTAGTGAGGATTATTAGGGTGGATTTATACACAGTTCCATGATTACTGAGGATTATTAGGGTGGATTTATACACAGTTCCATGATTACTGAGGATTATTAGGGTGGATTTATACACAGTTCCATGATTAGTGGGGATTATTAGGGTGGATTTATACACAGTTCCATGATTAGTGAGGATTATTAGGGTGGATTTATACACAGTTCCATGATTAGTGAGGATTATTAGGGTGGATTTATACACAGTTCCATAATTAGTGAGGATTATTAGGGTGGATTTATACACAGTTCCATGATTACTGAGGATTATTAGGGTGGATTTATACACAGTTCCATGATTAGTGAGGATTATTAGGGTGGATTTATACACAGTTCTTTGATTACTCAGGATTATTAGGGTGGATTTATACACAGTTCCATGATTACTGAGGATTATTAGGGTGGATTTATACACAGTTCCAAGATTAGTGAGGATTATTAGGGTGGATGTATACACAGTTCCATGATTACTCAGGATTATTAGGGTGGATTTATACACAGTTCCATAATTAGTGAGGATTATTAGGGTGGATTTATACACAGTTCCATGATTAGTGAGGATTATTAGGGTGGATTTATACACAGTTCCATGATTAGTGAGGATTATTAGGGTGGATTTATACACAGTTCCATAATTAGTGAGGATTATTAGGGTGGATTTATACACAGTTCCATGATTACTGAGGATTATTAGGGTGGATTTATACACAGTTCCATAAATTATTGAGGATTATTAGGGTGGATTTATACACAGTTCCATGATTAGTGAGGATTATTAGGGTGGATTTATACACAGTTCCATAATTAGTGAGGATTATTAGGGTGGATTTATACACAGTTCCATGATTACTGAGGATTATTAGGGTGGATTTATACACAGTTCCATGATTAGTGGGATTATTAGGGTGGATTTATACACAGTTCCATGATTAGTGAGGATTATTAGGGTGGATTTATACACAGTTCCATGATTAGTGAGGATTATTGGGGTGGATTTATACACAGTTCCATAATTAGTGAGGATTATTAGGGTGGATTTATACACAGTTCCATAATTAGTGAGGATTATTAGGGTGGATTTATACACAGTTCCATGATTACTCAGGATTATTAGGGTGGATTTATACACAGTTCCATAATTAGTGAGGATTATTAGGGTGGATTTATACACAGTTCCATGATTACTCAGGATTATTAGGGTGGATTTATACACAGTTCCATGATTACTCAGGATTATTAGGGTGGATTTATACACAGTTCCATGATTAGTGAGGATTATTAGGGTGGATTTATACACAGTTCCATGATTACTGAGGATTATTAGGGTGGATTTATACACAGTTCCATGATTAGTGAGGATTATTAGGGTGGAATTATACACAGTTCCATGATTACTGAGGATTATTAGGGTGGATTTATACACAGTTCCATGATTACTGAGGATTATTAGGGTGGATTTATACACAGTTCCAAAATTAGTGAGGATTATTAGGGTGGATTTATACACAGTTCCATGATTAGTCAGGATTATTAGGGTGGATTTATACACAGTTCCATGATTAGTGAGGATTATTAGGGTGGATTTATACACAGTTCCATAATTAGTGAGGATTATTAGGGTGGATTTATACACAGTTCCATGATTAGTGAGGATTATTAGGGTGGATTTATACACAGTTCCATAATTAGTGAGGATTATTAGGGTGGATTTATACACAGTTCCATGATTACTGAGGATTATTAGGGTGGATTTATACACAGTTCCATAATTATTGAGGATTATTAGGGTGGATTTATACACAGTTCCATGATTAGTGAGGATTATTAGGGTGGATTTATACACAGTTCCATAATTAGTGAGGATTATTAGGGTGGATTTATACACAGTTCCATGATTACTGAGGATTATTAGGGTGGATTTATACACAGTTCCATGATTAGTGGGGATTATTAGGGTGGATTTATACACAGTTCCATGATTAGTGAGGATTATTAGGGTGGATTTATACACAGTTCCATGATTAGTGAGGATTATTGGGGTGGATATATACACAGTTCCATAATTAGTGAGGATTATTAGGGTGGATTTATACACAGTTCCATGATTAGTGAGGATTATTAGGGTGGATTTATACACAGTTCCATGATTACTCAGGATTATTAGGGTGGATTTATACACAGTTCCATGATTACTGAGGATGATTAGGGTGGATTTATACACAGTTCCATGATTACTCAGGATTATTAGGGTGGATTTATACACAGTTCCATGATTACTCAGGATTATTAGGGTGGATTTATACACAGTTCCATGATTAGTGAGGATTATTAGGGTGGATTTATACACAGTTCCATGATTAGTGAGGATTATTAGGGTGGATTTATACACAGTTCCATGATTAGTGAGGATTATTAGGGTGGATTTATACACAGTTCCATGATTAGTGAGGATTATTAGGGTGGATTTATACACAGTTCCATGATTACTCAGCATTATTAGGGTGGATTTATACACAGTTCCATGATTACTGAGGATTATTAGGGTGGATTTATACACAGTTCCATGATTACTCAGGATTATTAGGGTGGATTTATACACAGTTCCATGATTACTCAGGATTATTAGGGTGGATTTATACACAGTTCCATGATTAGTGAGGATTATTAGGGTGGATTTATACACAGTTCCATGATTACTGTTGATTATTAGGGTGGATTTATACACAGTTCCATGATTAGTGAGGATTATTAGGGTGGATTTATACACAGTTCCATGATCACTCAGGATTATTAGGGTGGATTTATACACAGTTCCATGATTAGTGAGGATTATTAGGGTGGATTTATACACAGTTCCATGATTACTGAGGATTATTAGGTTGGATTTATACACAGTTCCATGATTAGTGAGGATTATTAGGGTATATATATACACAGTTCCATGATTACTCAGGATTATTAGGGTGGATTTATACACAGTTCCATGATTACTGAGGATTATTAGGGTGGATTTATACACAGTTCCATAATTAGTGAGGATTATTAGGGTGGATATATACACAGTTCCATAATTAGTGAGGATTATTAGGGTGGATGTATACACAGTTCCATAATTAGTGAGGATTATTAGGGTGGATTTATACCCAGTTCCATGATTACTCAGGATTATTAGGGTGGATTCATACACAGTTCCATAACTAGTGAGGATTATTAGGGTGGATTTATACACAGTTCCATGATTAGTGAGGATTATTAGGGTGGATTTATACACAGTTCCATGATTAGTGGGGATTATTAGGGTGGATTTATACACAGTTCCATGATTAGTGAGGATTATTAGGGTGGATTTATACACAGTTCCATGATTAGTGAGGATTATTAGGGTGGATTTATACACAGTTCCATAATTAGTGAGAATTATTAGGGTGGTTTTATACACAGTTCCATGATTACTCAGGATTATTAGGGTGGATTTATACACAGTTCCATAATTAGTGAGGATTATTAGGGTGGATTTATACACAGTTCCATGATTAGTGAGGATTATTAGGGTGGATTTATACACAGTTCCATAATTAGTGAGGATTATTAGGGTGGATTTATACACAGTTCCATGATTACTGAGGATTATTAGGGTGGATTTATACACAGTTCCATGATTAGTGGGGATTATTAGGGTGGATTTATACACAGTTCCATGATTAGTGAGGATTATTAGGGTGGATTTATACACAGTTCCATGATTAGTGAGGATTATTAGGGTGGATTTATACACAGTTCCATAATTAGTGAGGATTATTAGGGTGGATTTATACACAGTTCCATGATTAGTGAGGATTATTAGGGTGGATTTATACACAGTTCCATGATTAGTGAGGATTATTAAGGGTGGATTTATACACAGTTCTTTGATTACTCAGGATTATTAGGGTGGATTTATACACAGTTCCATGATTACTGAGGATTATTAGGGTGGATTTATACACAGTTCCATGATTAGTGAGGATTATTAGGTGGATGTATACACAGTTCCATGATTACTCAGGATTATTAGGGTGGATTTATACACAGTTCCATAATTAGTGAGGATTATTAGGGTGGATTTATACACAGTTCCATAATTAGTGAGGATTATTAGGGTGGATTTATACACAGTTCCATGATTAGTGAGGATTATTAGGGTGGATTTATACACAGTTCCATAATTAGTGAGGATTATTAGGGTGGATTTATACACAGTTCCATGATTACTGAGGATTATTAGGGTGGATTTATACACAGTTCCAAAATTATTGAGGATTATTAGGGTGGATTTATACACAGTTCCATGATTAGTGAGGATTATTAGGGTGGATTTATACACAGTTCCATAATTAGTGAGGATTATTAGGGTGAATTTATACACAGTTCCATGATTACTGAGGATTATTAGGGTGGATTTATACACAGTTCCATGATTAGTGGGGATTATTAGGGTGGATTTATACACAGTTCCATGATTAGTGAGGATTATTAGGGTGGATTTATACACAGTTCCATGATTAGTGAGGATTATTGGGGTGGATATATACACAGTTCCATAATTAGTGAGGATTATTAGGGTGGATATTTATACACAGTTCCATAATTAGTGAGGATTATTAGGGTGGATTTATACACAGTTCCATGATTACTCAGGATTATTAGGGTGGATTTATACACAGTTCCATGATTACTGAGGATGATTAGGGTGGATTTATACACAGTTCCATGATTACTCAGGATTATTAGGGTGGATTTATACACAGTTCCATGATTACTCAGGATTATTAGGGTGGATTTATACACAGTTCCATGATTAGTGAGGATTATTAGGGTGGATTTATACACAGTTCCATGATTAGTGAGGATTATTAGGGTGGATATATACACAGTTCCATAATTAGTGAGGATTATTAGGGTGGATTTATACACAGTTCCATGATTACTCAGGATTATTAGGGTGGATTTATACACAGTTCCATGATTACTCAGGATTATTAGGGTGGATTTATACACAGTTCCATGATTAGTGAGGATAATTAGGGTGGATTTATACACAGTTCCATGATTACTGTTGATTATTAGGGTGGATTTATACACAGTTCCATGATTAGTGAGGATTATTAGGGTGGATTTATACACAGTTCCATGATCACTCAGGATTATTAGGGTGGATTTATACACAGTTCCATGATTAGTGAGGATTATTAGGGTGGATTTATACACAGTTCCATGATTACTGAGGATTATTAGGTTGGATTTATACACAGTTCCATGATTAGTGAGGATTATTAGGGTATATTTATACACAGTTCCATGATTACTCAGGATTATTAGGGTGGATTTATACACAGTTCCATGATTACTGAGGATTATTAGGGTGGATTTATACACAGTTCCATAATTAGTGAGGATTATTAGGGTGGATTTATACACAGTTCCATGATTAGTGAGGATTATTAGGGTGGATTTATACACAGTTCCATGATTAGTGAGGATTATTAGGGTGGATTTATACACAGTTCCATGATTAGTGAGGATTATTAGGGTGGATTTATACACAGTTCCATGATTAGTGAGGATTATTAGGGTGGATATATACACAGTTCCATAATTAGTGAGGATTATTAGGGTGGATTTATACACAGTTCCATGATTAGTGAGGATTATTAGGGTGGATTTATACACAGTTCCATAATTAGTGAGGATTATTAGGGTGGATTTATACACAGTTCCATAATTAGTGAGGATTATTAGGGTGGATTTATACACAGTTCCATGATTACTGAGGATTATTAGGGTGGATTTATACACAGTTCCATGATTACTGAGGATTATTAGGGTGGATTTATACACAGTTCCATGATTACTCAGGATTATTAGGGTGGATTTATACACAGTTCCATAATTAGTGAGGATTATTAGGGTGGATTTATACACAGTTCCATGATTACTCAGGATTATTAGGGTGGATTTATACACAGTTCCATGATTACTGAGGATTATTAGGGTGGATTTATACACAGTTCCATGATTACTGAGGATTATTAGGGTGGATTTATACACAGTTCCATAATTAGTGAGGATTATTAGGGTGGATATATACACAGTTCCATAATTAGTGAGGATTATTAGGGTGGATTTATACACAGTTCCATGATTACTGAGGATTATTAGGGTGGATTTATACACAGTTCCATAATTAGTGAGGATTATTAGGGTGGATATATACACAGTTCCATAATTAGTGAGGATTATTAGGGTGGATTTATACACAGTTCCATAATTAGTGAGGATTATTAGGGTGGATTTATACACAGTTCCATGATTACTCGAGGATTATTAGGGTGGATTTATACACAGTTCCATGATTACTCAGGATTATTAGGGTGGATTTATACACAGTTCCATAATTAGTGAGGATTATTAGGGTGGATTTATACACAGTTCCATGATTAGTCAGGATTATTAGGGTGGATTTATACACAGTTCCATAATTAGTGAGGATTATTAGGGTGGATATATACACAGTTCCATGATTACTGAGGATTATTAGGGTGGATTTATACACAGTTCCATGATTATTGAGGATTATTAGGGTGGATTTATACACAGTTCCATGATTAGTGAGGATTATTAGGGTGGATTTATACACAGTTCCATAATTAGTGAGGATTATTAGGGTGAATTTATACACAGTTCCATGATTACTGAGGATTATTAGGGTGGATTTATACACAGTTCCATGATTAGTGAGGATTATTAGGGTGGATTTATACACAGTTCCATGATTAGTGAGGATTATTAGGGTGGATTTATACACAGTTCCATGATTAGTGAGGATTATTGGGGTGGATTTATACACAGTTCCATGATTACTGAGGATTATTAGGGTGGATATATACACAGTTCCATAATTAGTGAGGATTATTAGGGTGGATTTATACACAGTTCCATGATTACTCAGGATTATTAGGGTGGATTTATACACAGTTCCATGATTACTGAGGATTATTAGGGTGGATTTATACACAGTTCCATGATTACTCAGGATTATTAGGGTGGATTTATACACAGTTCCATGATTACTCAGGATTATTAGGGTGGATTTATACACAGTTCCATGATTAGTGAGGATTATTAGGGTGGATTTATACACAGTTCCATGATTAGTGAGGATTATTAGGGTGGATATATACACAGTTCCATGATTAGTGAGGATTATTAGGGTGGATTTATACACAGTTCCATGATTACTCAGGATTATTAGGGTGGATTTATACACAGTTCCATAATTAGTGAGGATTATTAGGGTGGATTTATACACAGTTCCATGATTAGTGAGGATTATTAGGGTGGATTTATACACAGTTCCATGATTACTCTGGATTAATAGGGTGGATTTATACACAGTTCCATGATTAGTGAGGATTATTAGGGTGGATTTATACACAGTTCCATGATTACTCAGGATTATTAGGGTGGATTTATACACAGTTCCATGATTAGTGAGGATTATTAGGGTGGATTTATACACAGTTCCATGATTACTGAGGATTATTACGGTGGATTTATACAGAGTTCCATGATTAGTGAGGATTATTAGGGTGGATTTATACACAGTTCCATGATTACTCAGGATTATTAGGGTGGATTTATACACAGTTCCATGATTACTGAGGATTATTAGGGTGGATTTATACACAGTTCCATAATTAGTGAGGATTATTAGGGTGGATTTATACACAGTTCCATGATTAGTGAGGATTATTAGGGTGGATTTATACACAGTTCCATGATTAGTGAGGATTATTAGGGTGGATTTATACACAGTTCCATGATTAGTGAGGATTATTAGGGTGGATTTATACACAGTTCCATAATTAGTGAGGATTATTAGGGTGGATTTATACACAGTTCCATAATTAGTGAGGATTATTAGGGTGGATTTATACACAGTTCCATAATTAGTGAGGATTATTAGGGTGGATTTATACACAGTTCCATAATTAGTGAGGATTATTAGGGTGGATTTATACACAGTTCCATAATTAGTGAGGATTATTAGGGTGGATTTATACACAGTTCCATGATTACTGAGGATTATTAGGGTGGATTTATACACAGTTCCATGATTACTGAGGATTATTAGGGTGGATTTATACACAGTTCCATGATTACTCAGGATTATTAGGGTGGATTTATACACAGTTCCATAATTAGTGAGGATTATTAGGGTGGATTTATACACAGTTCCATGATTACTCAGGATTATTAGGGTGGATTTATACACAGTTCCATGATTAGTGAGGATTATTAGGGTGGATTTATACACAGTTCCATGATTACTGAGGATTATTAGGGTAGATTTATACACAGTTCCATAATTACTGAGGATTATTAGGGTGGATATATACACAGTTCCATGATTAGTGAGGATTATTAGGGTGGATTTATACACAGTTCCATGATTACTGAGGATTATTAGGGTGGATTTATACACAGTTCCATGATTAGTGAGGATTATTAGGGTGGATATATACACAGTTCCATGATTAGTGAGGATTATTAGGGTGGATATATACACAGTTCCATAATTAGTGAGGATTATTAGGGTGGATTTATACACAGTTCCATGATTACTCTGGATTATTAGGGTGGATTTATACACAGTTCCATGATTACTCAGGATTATTAGGGTGGATTTATACACAGTTCCATAATTAGTGAGGATTATTTAGGGTGGATTTATACACAGTTCCATGATTACTCAGGATTATTAGGGTGGATTTATACACAGTTCCATAATTAGTGAGGATTATTAGGGTGGATTTATACACAGTTCCATGATTACTGAGGATTATTAGGGTGGATTTATACACAGTTCCATAATTAGTGAGGATTATTAGGGTGGATTTATACACAGTTCCATGATTAGTGGGGATTATTAGGGGTGGATTTATACACAGTTCCATTATTAGTGAGGATTATTAGGGTGGATATATACACAGTTCCATAATTAATGAGGATTATTAGGGTGGTTTTATACACAGTTCCATGATTAGTGAGGATTATTAGGGTGGATTTATACACAGTTCCATTATTAGTGAGGATTATTAGGGTGGATATATACACAGTTCCATAATTAGTGAGGATTATTAGGGTGGTTTTATACACAGTTCCATGATTACTGAGGATTATTAGGGTGGATTTATACACAGTTCCATGATTACTGAGGATTATTAGGGTGGATTTATACACAGTTCCATGATTACTCAGGATTATTAGGGTGGATTTATACACAGTTCCATAATTAGTGAGGATTATTAGGGTGGATTTATACACAGTTCCATGATTACTGAGGATTATTAGGGTGGATTTATACACAGTTCCATGATTAGTGAGGATTATTAGGGTGGATTTATACACAGTTCCATGATTAGTGAGGATTATTAGGGTGGATTTATACACAGTTCCATATTAGTGAGGATTATTAGGGTGGATGTATACACAGTTCCATGATTACTCAGGATTATTAGGGTGGATTTATACACAGTTCCATGATTAGTGAGGATTATTAGGGTGGATTTATACACAGTTCCATAATTATTGAGGATTATTAGGGTGGATTTATACACAGTTCCATGATTAGTGAGGATTATTAGGGTGGATTTATACACAGTTCCATAATTAGTGAGGATTATTAGGGTGAAATTTATACACAGTTCCATGATTACTGAGGATTATTAGGGTGGATTTATACACAGTTCCATGATTAGTGGGGATTATTAGGGTGGATTTATACACAGTTCCATGATTAGTGAGGATTATTAGGGTGGATTTATACACAGTTCCATGATTAGTGAGGATTATTAGGGTGGATTTATACACAGTTCCATAATTAGTGAGGATTATTAGGGTGGATTTATACACAGTTCCATGATTACTGAGGATTATTAGGGTGGATTTATACACAGTTCCATGATTACTGAGGATTATTAGGGTGGATTTATACACAGTTCCATGATTACTCAGGATTATTAGGGTGGATTTATACACAGTTCCATAATTAATGAGGATTATTAGGGTGGTTTTATACACAGTTCCATGATTAGTGAGGATTATTAGGGTGGATTTATACACAGTTCCATTATTAGTGAGGATTATTAGGGTGGATTTATACACAGTTCCATAATTAGTGAGGATTATTAGGGTGGTTTTATACACAGTTCCATGATTACTGAGGATTATTAGGGTGGATTTATACACAGTTCCATGATTACTGAGGATTATTAGGGTGGATTTATACACAGTTCCATGATTACTCAGGATTATTAGGGTGGATTTATACACAGTTCCATAATTAGTGAGGATTATTAGGGTGGATTTATACACAGTTCCATGATTACTGAGGATTATTAGGGTGGATTTATACACAGTTCCATGATTAGTGAGGATTATTAGGGTGGATTTATACACAGTTCCATAATTAGTGAGGATTATTAGGGTGGATTTATACACAGTTCCATGATTACTCGGGATTGTTAGGGTGGATTTATACACAGTTCCATAATTAGTTAGGATTATTAGGGTGGATTTATACACAGTTCCATAATTAGTGAGGATTATTAGGGTGGATTTATACACAGTTCCATAATTATTGAGGATTATTAGGGTGGATTTATACACAGTTCCATGATTAGTGAGGATTATTAGGGTGGATTTATACACAGTTCCATAATTAGTGAGGATTATTAGGGTAAATTTATACACAGTTCCATGATTACTGAGGATTATTAGGGTGGATTTATACACAGTTCCATGATTAGTGGGGATTATTAGGGTGGATTTATACACAGTTCTATGATTAGTGAGGATTATTAGGGTGGATTTATACACAGTTCCATGATTAGTGAGGATTATTAGGGTGGATATATACACAGTTCCATAATTAGTGAGGATTATTAGGGTGGATTTATACACAGTTCCATGATTACTGAGGATTATTAGGGTGGATTTATACACAGTTCCATGATTACTGAGGATTATTAGGGTGGATTTATACACAGTTCCATGATTACTCAGGATTATTAGGGTGGATTTATACACAGTTCCATAATTAGTGAGGATTATTAGGGTGGATTTATACACAGTTCCATGATTACTGAGGATTATTAGGGTGGATTTATACACAGTTCCATGATTAGTGAGGATTATTAGGGTGGATTTATACACAGTTCCATGATTAGTGATGATTATTAGGGTGGATTTATACACAGTTCCATGATTAGTGAGGATTATTAGGGTGGATTTATACACAGTTCCATAATTAGTGAGGATTATTAGGGTGGATTTATACACAGTTCCATAATTAGTGAGGATTATTAGGGTGGATTTATACACAGTTCCATGATTACTCAGGATTATTAGGGTGGATTTATACACTGTTCCATAATTAGTGAGGATTATTAGGGTGGATTTATACACAGTTCCATAATTATTGAGGATTATTAGGGTGGATTTATACACAGTTCCATGATTAGTGAGGATTATTAGGGTGGATTTATACACAGTTCCACAATTAGTGAGGATTATTAGGGTGGATATATACACAGTTCCATAATTAGTGAGGATTATTAGGGTGGATTTATACACAGTTCCATGATTACTGAGGATTATTAGGGTGGATTTATACACAGTTCCATGATTACTGAGGATTATTAGGGTGGATTTATACACAGTTCCATGATTACTCAGGATTATTAGGGTGGATTTATACACAGTTCCATAATTAGTGAGGATTATTAGGGTGGATTTATACACAGTTCCATCATTACTGAGGATTATTAGGGTGGATTTATACACAGTTCCTGTTAGGCCTACTGCTGCTAGGTAGCTCTCTCTCTGCTCTCTCCCTCCCCTCTGTCTGTCCTTGATTGCAGGAGTGAAGTCTGGTGTGCGGGAGTCAGGGTTCCAGCTGCAGCTCATTCACCATAATCACCTCAGCCTTTAAGACCCGGTCAAACTTACCACTCATCGTCAGATCATAGTCAAGATGACCATATATTTGGAACCTGACTCCTGCCTCCGCTTCACTCCTGCCACCACCATCCTGCTCTCCACTACCGGACCTCTCTTTTGGACTCACCACGGACACTAGGACATTACGGTACCACACCTGCCCTGACCTGGATCTGTTACCCTCCCTGTAACCTGGACTTGCTCTTCCCCTATTATTGGAAACCTGGACTATTGAACATTTTAAATAAACCTGTTAAACCTTCTCTGGCTTGGTGTACTTGTCTGCATTTGGGTTCTAATACTGGTAAATCATAACAGTATGATCTGACCATCATGAACCCAGCAGACAGTAGCTTGGATACCACCCCAGAGTGCACTCAAATTTGGACTGCCATAGCCAATCAGGGCATTTTACTTGGCCAACATGATACCCTGTTTAAGACGATTGCTGAGGACAGTCAGGTGCTGCTTAATCAGGTTCAATTACTCACCAATCAAGTGTCTGCCCTTACTACCCCTTCAGCCCAGATCAGAGAGCCTTTTGTTCCTGCTCCAGAGCGCTATGACGGGAACATGGGAACCTGTGGCGATTTTTTGACTCAATGCTCGTTAGTGTTTGAACAACAGCCCCTCACCTACGCCTCAGAAAGAGCCCGTATTGCCTACCTTATCAACTCTACTAGCGGTTCCGCTCGTGCCTGGGGATCCGCGGTCTGGGAGAGTCAGTCAGACATTTGCAACGCTTACGTTGCCTTCACCACTGAGATGAGGAAGGTTTTGACCACCCCGTACGAGGCAAGGAGGCTGCGAAAGCGGTTGTTTTCTCTTCGGCAGGGGCTCGCAGTGTGGCGGAGATGGCAGTGGAGTTTCGGACTTTAGCAGCAGTGAGTGGTTGGAATGACGAGGCATTACAAGGAGTGTTCATCAATGCTTTGTCTGAGACTTTAAAAGATGAATTGGTGTCATATGATGAATCGCCTCGCTGGATAATCTTATTTCACTCACCATCAGGTTGGATAATCGGATTCGGGAGCGCCGCCGGGAGAGGAGTGTTAGTTCCAAGCAACCTGTCTGTCATCAACAAACTCCTCCCCGCATCTTCCCTACGGAGAAAGCCGTGTCTTCCCGAGTCGATACGAGGAGCACTGAACCCGAAGCCATGGAGGTGGGTCGGGTGCACGGTTGTCCTCAGAGGAGCGTGCACGTCGCATTCAGGCTCGGGTCTGCCTGTATTGTGGAGAAGCTGGTCATTTCGTTCCTTCCTGCCCAGTTCGTCTGGGAAAAGGGCCGGCTCATCATTAATGGGAGAAGTTTTGGTGAGCCGAGCAGCGGATTCTTCCTCTTCTCCCCGCATTCTGCTCCAGGCATCCCTCCAGTGGCAGTTCCAGAATCTCTCTGTTAGTGCGCTGATTGACTCTGGTGCAGACGAAAGCTTTTTGGATAGAGAGTGGGCTCAACAAATGGATTTGGAGACTGTTCCTATGGACTGTCCGCTGCAGGCTAAGGGTCTGAATGGACAATTGTTGACCCATATTACCCATCAGACTGTTCCTGTTTGTCTTAGAGTGTCGGGAAATCATCAGGAGAACATTCAATTCCATATTATCGACTGCCCACAGACCCCTCTGGTCCTTGGTATCCCCCTGGCTCATAAGACACAATCCACACATTGATTGGGTGACAGGTAGAATTGTTTCATGGAGCATATTTTGTCATGTGAATTGTTTGTGTTCTGCTCTGACTCCTGCCAGTACTGTGCCTCGACCTCCACTGGAGTCCATGGATCTTTCTAATGTTCCTGACGTGTATCATGACCTGGCATCCGTTTTCTGCAAACACAGAGCTACTTCTCTTCCTCCTCACCGGCCTTACGACTGTGCCATTGACCTCCAGCCAGGAGCCCCGCTCCCCAGCAGTCGCCTGTACAATCTCTCCCGGCCGGAGACGGAGGCTATGGAGAACTACATTCGGGACTCCTTGGCGGCAGGTATTCTGCGTCCTTCCTCGTCACCTGTAGGAGCGGGATTCTTTTTTGTTGCTAAGAAGGATAAGACCCTCAGACCCTGTATTGATTACCGTGGACTTAACAACATCACCATTAAGAACAAGTATTCTCTGCCTTTGATTAATTCTGCTTTTCCCCTCCTTCATGGTGCTACCATCTTTACGAAACTGGATCTACGAAATGCGTATCACCTGGTGCGCATTCGTAAAGGTGATGAATGGAAGACTGCCTTCAACACACCCTTGGGACATTTTGAGTATCTGGTTATGCCTTTTGGGTTGTCTAATGCCCCTGCTGTTTTTCAGGCACTAGTCAATGATGTCCTTCGGGACATGTTGAATCGGTTTGTTTTTGTCTATCTGGATGATATCTTGATTTTCTCAGAGTCCTCCCAGGAACATGAACTGCATGTGCGCCAGGTGTTGCAAAGGTTGTTGGAGAACAAACTGTTTGTGAAGATGGAGAAATGTGAATTTCATGTGTCTGAGACCTCTTTTTGGGTTACATCATCGCTCAGGGGAGTTGCGGATGGACCCAGCTAAGATCTCTGCTGTCACGGACTGGCCAGACCCCCTCTACCCGCAAACAACTTCAACGATTTCTGGGGTTTGCGAACTTCTATAGGAGGTTCATCAAGGACTACAGCCGCATTGCGGCGCCACTCACCGCTCTCACCTCCATCTCACGACCGTTCGCTTGGAATGAAGGGGCCGAATCAGCGTTCGAAGAACTGAAACATCGCTCGCCTCGGCTCCCATTCTGATGCAGCCGGACCCCGACCGCCAGTTTGTCGTGGAGGTGGATGCATCCGACACTGGGGTAGGTGCGGTGTTGTCACAGCGTTCTCCTGAAGATAACAAACTGCATCCCTGTGCTTTTCTCTCAAGGAAACTTTCTCAGGCAGAGAGGAATTATGATGTTGGCAATCGTGAACTGCTCGCCGGTTAAGCTGGCTCTCGAGGAGTGGCGACATTGGTTGGAGGCGGAACAACCCTTCATCGTTTGGACGGATCATAAGAATCTGGCTTACCTCCAGTCAGCGAAGCAGCTCAACCCCGTCAAGCCAGGTGGGCACTATTTTTTGGGAGATTCAATTTTTCTCTGTCTTACCGTCCTGGGTCACGCAACGTCAAGCCTGACGCCCTGTCTCGTGTTCATTCGGCTGTTGATACTGGTAGTAACCCTGAACCCATTTTGCCTCCTACCTGCAGTATTGCGGTCGTCACATGTGACATCGAGGGGATTGTTAGACAGGCTCAACATCATCAAGCTGACCCTGGGAGGGGTCCTCCTAACCGGATGTTTGTCCCTGAGTCTGCTCGCTCCCAGGTACTTCAGTGGGCTCACTCGTCTCCCCTTACCTGTCACCCTGGAGTTTCGCGGACCCTTGACTTTGTGCGACGGAAGTTCTGGTGGGCCACGATGGAGGCGGACACTCGAGCCTTCATTGCTGCTTGTACGGTATGTGCACGAAGTAAGAACTCCACCCTGGCCAGCGCTGGTCATCTACGACCTCTACCTATACCCAGCCGGCCCTGGTCGCATATCGCTATGGATTTTGTCACTGGACTTCCCCCCTCGTCTGGAAAGACTGTAATTCTTACGGTGATTGATCGTTTTTCTAAGTTCGCTCATTTTTTGGCCCTACCTAAACTGCCCACTGCCAGAGAGACGGCTGATATTTTGGTTGAACATGTGTTCCGCTCTCATGGTCTACCCACGGATATTGTCTCTGACAGGGGTCCCCAGTTTGTCTCCCAGGTGTGGAAAGCTTTCTGTAAAGCTTTGGGCATTACATCCAGCCTGTCCTCTGGATATCACCCCCAGACCAACGGGCAAGCCGAGAGAGCGAACCAGGAGATGGAGACCGCTCTTCGCTGTGTCACAGGGTCTAACCCTGGGTCATGGAGCTCCATGCTCCCCTGGGTGGAATATGCTCATAACACCTTGACTAACGCTTCCTCTGGTTTGTCTCCTTTTCTGTGTGCTCTGGGTTATCAACCTCCCTGTTCCCTTCTCAAGAGAGGGAACTGGCGGTACCCTCGGTGCAGTCCCACATGCGCCGCTGCTTCAAGGTCTGGAGGAAGGCCAGGGTAGCTCTGTCCCGAGCTTCGGCGTACATGCAGAGGCAAGCCAACCGTCACCGGTCCCAGGCTCCCGGTTACTCTCCTGGTCAAGAGGTATGGCTGAAGTCACGGGACCTTCCATTGAAGGTGGAGTCTAAGAAGATGGCGCCTCGTTTTATAGGACCGTTCAAGATACTGTCTATTGTTAACCCCTGCGCGGTTAAGCTACAGCTTCCTGCCTCCCCTACGGGTTCATTCCACCTTTCATGTTTCCCAGATTAAGCCTGTGTCGGTTAGCCCTCTGTGCCCGCCTTCTCGTCCCCCTCCTCCGCCCAGGATCGTGGGTGGGGGTCCGGTCTACACTGTCCGGCGACTTCTGGATGTTCGCCGCCGGGTCGTGGTTTCCAGTACCTGGTGGATTGGGAGGGTTATGGTCCTGAGGAACGTTCCTGGGTGCCCAGGAGCTTCATTGTGGATCCTGCTCTGGTCCGAGAGTTTCATAGGTTACATCCCGATAAACCCCGTCGGCCGCCAGGTGGCGTCCGTAGAGGGGGGGTACTGTTGGGCCTACTGCTGCTAGGTAGCTCTCTCTCTGCTCTCTCCCTCCCCCTCTGTCTGTCCTTGATTGCAGGAGTGAAGTCTGGTGTGCGGAGTCAGGGTTCCAGCTGCAGCTCATTCACCATAATCACCTCAGCCTTTAAGACCCGGTCAAACTTACCACTCATCGTCAGATCATAGTCAAGATGACCATATATTTGGAACCTGACTCCTGCCTCCTTCCTCCTGCCACCACCATCCTGCTCTCCACTACCGGACCTCTCTTTTGGACTCACCACGGACACTAGGACATTACGGTACCACACCTGCCCTGACCTGGATCTGTTACCCTCCCTGTAACCTGGACTTGCTCTTCCCCTATTATTGGAAACCTGGACTATTGAACATTTTAAATAAACCTGTTAAACCTTCTCTGGCTTGGTGTACTTGTCTGCATTTGGGTTCTAATACTGGTAAATCATAACAGTATGATCTGACCATCATGAACCCAGCAGACAGTAGCTGGATACCACCCCAGAGTGCACTCAAATTTGGACTGCCATAGCCAATCAGGGCATTTTACTTGGCCAACATGATACCCTGTTTAAGACGATTGCTGAGGACAGTCAGGTGCTGCTTAATCAGGTTCAATTACTCACCAATCAAGTGTCTGCCCTTACTACCCCTTCAGCCCAGATCAGAGAGCCTTTTGTTCCTGCTCCAGAGCGCTATGACGGGAACATGGGAACCTGTGGCGATTTTTTGACTCAATGCTCGTTAGTGTTTGAACAACAGCCCCTCACCTACGCCTCAGAAAGAGCCCGTATTGCCTACCTTATCAACTCTACTAGCGGTTCCGCTCGTGCCTGGGGATCCGCGGTCTGGGAGAGTCAGTCAGACATTTGCAACGCTTACGTTGCCTTCACCACTGAGATGAGGAAGGTTTTTGACCACCCCGTACGAGGCAAGGAGGCTGCGAAACGGTTGTTTTCTCTTCGGCAGGGGGCTCGCAGTGTGGCGGAGATGGCAGTGGAGTTTCGGACTTTAGCAGCAGTGAGTGGATTTGGAATGACGAGGCATTACAAGGAGTGTTCATCAATGCTTTGTCTGAGACTTTAAAAGATGAATTGGTGTCATATGATGAATCGCCTACGCTGGATAATCTTATTTCACTCACCATCAGGTTGGATAATCGGATTCGGGAGCGCCGCCGGGAGAGGAGTGTTAGTTCCAAGCAACCTGTCTGTCATCAACAAACTCCTCCCCGCATCTTCCCTACGGAGAAAGCCGTGTCTTCCCGAGTCGATACGAGGAGCACTGAACCCGAAGCCATGGAGGTGGGTCGTGCACGGTTGTCCTCAGAGGAGCGTGCACGTCGCATTCAGGCTCGGGTCTGCCTGTATTGTGGAGAAGCTGGTCATTTCGTTCCTTCCTGCCCAGTTCGTCCGGGGAAAAGGGCCGGCTCATCATTAATGGGAGAAGTTTTGGTGAGCCGAGCAGCGGATTCTTCCTCTTCTCCCCGCATTCTGCTCCAGGCATCCCTCCAGTGGCAGTTCCAGAATCTCTCTGTTAGTGCGCTGATTGACTCTGGTGCAGACGAAAGCTTTTTGGATAGAGAGTGGGCTCAACAAATGGATTTGGAGACTGTTCCTATGGACTGTCCGCTGCAGGCTAAGGGTCTGAATGGACAATTGTTGACCCATATTACCCATCAGACTGTTCCTGTTTGTCTTAGAGTGTCGGGAAATCATCAGGAGAACATTCAATTCCATATTATCGACTGCCCACAGACCCCTCTGGTCCTTGGTATCCCCTGGCTCATAAGACACAATCCACACATTGATTGGGTGACAGGTAGAATTGTTTCATGGAGCACATTTTGTCATGTGAATTGTTTGTGTTCTGCTCTGACTCCTGCCAGTACTGTGCCTCGACCTCCACTGGAGTCCATGGATCTTTCTAATGTTCCTGGCGTGTATCATGACCTGGCATCCGTTTTCTGCAAACACAGAGCTACTTCTCTTCCTCCTCACCGGCCTTACGACTGTGCCATTGACCTCCAGCCAGAGCCCCGCTCCCCAGCAGTCGCCTGTACAATCTCTCCCGGCCGGAGACGGAGGCTATGGAGAACTACATTCGGGACTCCTTGGCGGCAGGTATTATGCGTCCTTCCTCGTCACCTGTAGGAGCGGGATTCTTTTTGTTGCTAAGAAGGATAAGACCCTCAGACCCTGTATTGATTACCGTGGACTTAACAACATCACCATTAAGAACAAGTATTCTCTGCCTTTGATTAATTCTGCTTTTCCCCTCCTTCATGGTGCTACCATCTTTACGAAACTGGATCTACGAAATGCGTATCACCTGGTGCGCATTCGTAAAGGTGATGAATGGAAGACTGCCTTCAACACACCCCTTGGGACATTTTGAGTATCTGGTTATGCCTTTTGGGTTGTCTAATGCCCCTGCTGTTTTTCAGGCACTAGTCAATGATGTCCTTCGGGACATGTTGAATCGGTTTGTTTTTGTCTATCTGGATGATATCTTGATTTTCTCAGAGTCCTCCCAGGAACATGAACTGCATGTGCGCCAGGTGTTGCAAAGGTTGTTGGAGAACAAACTGTTTGTGAAGATGGAGAAATGTGAATTTCATGTGTCTGAGCCCTCTTTTTTGGGTTACATCATCGCTCAGGGGAGTTGCGGATGGACCCAGCTAAGATCTCTGCTGTCACGGACTGGCCAGCCCCCTCTACCCGCAAACAACTTCAACGATTTCTGGGGTTTGCGAACTTCTATAGGAGGTTCATCAAGGACTACAGCCGCATTGCGCGCCCACTCACCGCTCTCACCTCCATCTCACGACCGTTCGCTTGGAATGAAGGGGCCGAATCAGCGTTCGAAGAACTGAAACATCGCTTCGCCTCGGCTCCCATTCTGATGCAGCCGGACCCCGACCGCCAGTTTTTGTGGAGGTGGATGCATCCGACACTGGGGTAGGTGCGGTGTTGTCACAGCGTTCTCCTGAAGATAACAAACTGCATCCCTGTGCTTTTCTCTCAAGGAAACTTTCTCAGGCAGAGAGGAATTATGATGTTGGCAATCGTGAACTGCTCGCCGTTAAGCTGGCTCTCGAGGAGTGGCGACATTGGTTGGAGGGCGGAACAACCCTTCATCGTTTGGACGGATCATAAGAATCTGGCTTACCTCCAGTCAGCGAAGCAGCTCAACCCCCGTCAAGCCAGGTGGGCACTATTTTTTGGGAGATTCAATTTTTCTCTGTCTTACCGTCCTGGGTCACGCAACGTCAAGCCTGACGCCCTGTCTCGTGTTCATTCGGCTGTTGATACTGGTAGTAACCCTGAACCCATTTTGCCTCCTACCTGCAGTATTGCGGTCGTCACATGTGACATCGAGGGGATTGTTAGACAGGCTCAACATCATCAAGCTGACCCTGGGAGGGGTCCTCCTAACCGGATGTTTGTCCCTGAGTCTGCTCGCTCCCAGGTACTTCAGTGGGCTCACTCGTCTCCCCTTACCTGTCACCCTGGAGTTTCGCGGACCCTTGACTTTGTGCGACGGAAGTTCTGGTGGGCCACGATGGAGGCGGACACTCGAGCCTTCATTGCTGCTTGTACGGTATGTGCACGAAGTAAGAACTCCACCCAGGCCAGCGCTGGTCATCTACGACCTCTACCTATACCCAGCCGGCCCTGGTCGCATATCGCTATGGATTTTGTCACTGGACTTCCCCCTCGTCTGGAAAGACTGTAATTCTTACGGTGATTGATCGTTTTTCTAAGTTCGCTCATTTTTTGGCCCTACCTAAACTGCCCACTGCCAGAGAGCGGCTGATATTTTGGTTGAACATGTGTTCCGCTCTCATGGTCTACCCACGGATATTGTCTCTGACAGGGGTCCCCAGTTTGTCTCCCAGGTGTGGAAAGCTTTCTGTAAAGCTTTGGGCATTACATCCAGCCTGTCCTCTGGATATCACCCCCAGACCAACGGGCAAGCCGAGAGAGCGAACCAGGAGATGGAGACCGCTCTTCGCTGTGTCACAGGGTCTAACCCTGGGTCATGGAGCTCCATGCTCCCTGGGTGGAATATGCTCATAACACCTTGACTAACGCTTCCTCTGGTTTGTCTCCTTTTCTGTGTGCTCTGGGTTATCAACCTCCCCTGTTCCCTTCTCAAGAGAGGGAACTGGCGGTACCCTCGGTGCAGTCCCACATGCGCCGCTGCTTCAAGGTCTGGAGGAAGGCCAGGGTAGCTCTGTCCCGAGCTTCGGCGTACATGCAGAGGCAAGCCAACCGTCACCGGTCCCAGGCTCCCGGTTACTCTCCTGGTCAAGAGGTATGGCTGAAGTCACGGGACCTTCCATTGAAGGTGGAGTCTAAGAAGATGGCGCCTCGTTTTATAGGACCGTTCAAGATACTGTCTATTGTTAACCCCTGCGCGGTTAAGCTACAGCTTCCTGCCTCCCTACGGGTTCATTCCACCTTTCATGTTTCCCAGATTAAGCCTGTGTCGGTTAGCCCTCTGTGCCCGCCCTCTCGTCCCCTCCTCCGCCCAGGATCGTGGGTGGGGGTCCGGTCTACACTGTCCGGCGACTTCTGGATGTTCGCCGCCGGGGGTCGTGGTTTCCAGTACCTGGTGGATTGGGAGGGTTATGGTCCTGAGGAACGTTCCTGGGTGGCCAGGAGCTTCATTGTGGATCCTGCTCTGGTCCGAGAGTTTCATAGGTTACATCCCGATAAACCCCGTCGGCCGCCAGGTGGCGTCCGTAGAGGGGGGTACTGTTAGGCCTACTGCTGCTAGGTAGCTCTCTCTCTGCTCTCTCCCTCCCCTCTGTCTGTCCTTGATTGCAGGAGTGAAGTCTGGTGTGCGGGAGTCAGGGTTCCAGCTGCAGCTCATTCACCATAATCACCTCAGCCTTTAAGACCCGGTCAAACTTACCACTCATCGTCAGATCATAGTCAAGATGACCATATATTTGGAACCTGACTCCTGCCTCCGCTTCACTCCTGCCACCACCATCCTGCTCTCCACTACCGGACCTCTCTTTTGGACTCACCACGGACACTAGGACATTACGGTACCACACCTGCCCTGACCTGGATCTGTTACCCTCCCTGTAACCTGGACTTGCTCTTCCCCTATTATTGGAAACCTGGACTATTGAACATTTTAAATAAACCTGTTAAACCTTCTCTGGCTTGGTGTACTTGTCTGCATTTGGGTTCTAATACTGGTAAATCATAACAGTTCCATGATTAGTGAGGATTATTAGGGTGGATTTATACACAGTTCCATGATTAGTGAGGATTATTAGGGTGGATTTATACACAGTTCCATAATTAGTGAGGATTATTAGGGTGGATTTATACACAGTTCCATAATTAGTGAGGATTATTAGGGTGGATTTATACACAGTTCCATGATTACTCAGGATTATTAGGGTGGATTTATACACAGTTCCATAATTAGTGAGGATTATTAGGGTGGATTTATACACAGTTCCATAATTATTGAGGATTATTAGGGTGGATTTATACACAGTTCCATGATTAGTGAGGATTATTAGGGTGGATTTATACACAGTTCCATAATTAGTGAGGATTATTAGGGTGGATATATACACAGTTCCATAATTAGTGAGGATTATTAGGGTGGATGTATACACAGTTCCATAATTAGTGAGGATTATTAGGGTGGATTTATACACAGTTCCATGATTACTGAGGATTATTAGGGTGGATTTATACACAGTTCCATGATTACTCAGAGGATGATTAGGGTAGATTTATACACAGTTCCATTATTACTCAGGATTATTAGGGTGGATTTATACACAGTTCCATAATTAGTGAGGATTATTAGGGTGGATTTATACACAGTTCCATGATTACTCAGGATTATTAGGGTGGATTTATACACAGTTCCATAATTAGTGAGGATTATTAGGGTGGATATATACACAGTTCCATGATTACTGAGGATTATTAGGGTAGATTTATACACAGTTCCATAATTAGTGAGGATTATTAGGGTGGATATATACACAGTTCCATTATTAGTGAGGATTATTAGGGTGGATTTATACACAGTTCCATGATTACTGAGGATTATTAGGGTAGATTTATACACAGTTTCATAATTAGTGAGGATTATTAGGGTGGATTTATACACAGTTCCATAATTATTGAGGATTATTAGGGTGGATTTATACACAGTTCCATGATTATTGAGGATTATTAGGGTGGATTTATACACAGTTCCATAATTAGTGAGGATTATTAGGGTGGATATATACACAGTTCCATAATTAGTGAGGATTATTAGGGTGGATGTATACACAGTTCCATAATTAGTGAGGATTATTAGGGTGGATTTATACACAGTTCCATGATTACTGAGGATTATTAGGGTGGATTTATACACAGTTCCATGATTACTCAGAGGATGATTAGGGTAGATTTATACACAGTTCCATTATTACTCAGGATTATTAGGGTGGATTTATACACAGTTCCATAATTAGTGAGGATTATTAGGGTGGATTTATACACAGTTCCATGATTACTCAGGATTATTAGGGTGGATTTATACAAAGTTCCATAATTAGTGAGGATTTTTAGGGTGGATTTATACACAGTTCCATGATTACTCAGGATTATTAGGGTGGATTTATACACAGTTCCATAATTAGTGAGGATTATTAGGGTGGATATATACACAGTTCCATGATTACTGAGGATTATTAGGGTAGATTTATACACAGTTCCATAATTAGTGAGGATTATTAGGGTGGATATATACACAGTTCCATAATTAGTGAGGATTATTAGGGTGGATTTATACACAGTTCCATGATTACTGAGGATTATTAGGGTAGATTTATACACAGTTCCATAATTAGTGAGGATTATTAGGGTGGATATATACACAGTTCCATAATTAGTGAGGATTATTAGGGTGGATTTATACACAGTTCCATAATTAGTGAGGATTATTAGGGTGGATGTATACACAGTTCCATGATTACTGAGGATTATTAGGCTGGATTTATACCCAGTTCCATGATTACTCAGGATTATTAGGGTGGATTTATACACAGTTCCATAATTAGTGAGGATTATTAGGGTGGATTTATACACAGTTCCATGATTAGTGAGGATTATTAGGGTGGATTTATACACAGTTCCATAATTAGTTAGGATTATTAGGGTGGATTTATACACAGTTCCATGATTAGTGAGGATTATTAGGGTGGATTTATACACAGTTCCATGATTAGTGGGGATTATTAGGGTGGATTTATACACAGTTCCATGATTAGTGAGGATTATTAGGGTGGATTTATACACAGTTCCATTATTAGTGAGGATTATTAGGGTGGATATATACACAGTTCCATAATTAGTGAGGATTATTAGGGTGGTTTTATACACAGTTCCATGATTACTGAGGATTATTAGGGTGGATTTATACACAGTTCCATGATTACTGAGGATTATTAGGGTGGATTTATACACAGTTCCATGATTACTCAGGATTATTAGGGTGGATTTATACACAGTTCCATAATTAGTGAGGATTATTAGGGTGGATTTATACACAGTTCCATGATTACTGAGGATTATTAGGGTGGATTTGTACACAATTCCATGATTAGTGAGGATTATTAGGGTGGATTTATACACAGTTCCATGATTAGTGAGGATTATTAGGGTGGATTTATACACAGTTCCATGATTACTGAGGATTATTAGGGTGGATTTATACACAGTTCCATAATTAGTGAGGATTATTAGGGTGGATTTATACACAGTTCCATAATTAGTGAGGATTATTAGGGTGGATTTATACACAGTTCCATAATTATTGAGGATTATTAGGGTGGATTTATACACAGTTCCATGATTAGTGAGGATTATTAGGGTGGATTTATACACAGTTCCATAATTAGTGAGGATTATTAGGGTAAATTTATACACAGTTCCATGATTACTGAGGATTATTAGGGTGGATTTATACACAGTTCCATGATTAGTGGGGATTATTAGGGTGGATTTATACACAGTTCCATGATTAGTGAGGTTTATTAGGGTGGATTTATACACAGTTCCATGATTACTGAGGATTATTAGGGTGGATTTATACACAGTTCCATGATTACTGAGGATTATTAGGTTGGATTTATACACAGTTCCATGATTACTCAGGATTATTAGGGTGGATTTATACACAGTTCCATAATTAGTGAGGAATATTAGGGTGGATTTATACACAGTTCCATGATTACTGAGGATTATTAGGGTGGATTTATACACAATTCCATGATTAGTGAGGATTATTAGGGTGGATTTATACACAGTTCCATGATTAGTGAGGATTATTAGGGTGGGTTTATACACAGTTCCATGATTAGTGAGGATTATTAGGGTGGATTTATACACAGTTCCATAATTAGTGAGGATTATTAGGGTGGATTTATACACAGTTCCATAATTAGTGAGGATTATTAGGGTGGATTTATACACAGTTCCATGATTACTCAGGATTATTAGGGTGGATTTATACACTGTTCCATAATTAGTGAGGATTATTAGGGTGGATTTATACACAGTTCCATAATTATTGAGGATTATTAGGGTGGATTTATACACAGTTCCATGATTAGTGAGGATTATTAGGGTGGATTTATACACAGTTCCATAATTAGTGAGGATTATTAGGGTGAATTTATACACAGTTCCATGATTACTGAGGATTATTAGGGTGGATTTATACACAGTTCCATGATTAGTGGGGATTATTAGGGTGGATTTATACACAGTTCCATGATTACAGAGGATTATTAGGGTGGATTTATACACAGTTCCATGATTAGTGAGGATTATTAGGGTGGATATATACACAGTTCCATAATTAGTGAGGATTATTAGGGTGGATTTATACACAGTTCCATGATTACTGAGGATTATTAGGGTGGATTTATACACAGTTCCATGATTACTGAGGATTATTAGGGTGGATTTATACACAGTTCCATGATTACTCAGGATTATTAGGGTGGATATATACACAGTTCCATAATTAGTGAGGATTATTAGGGTGGATTTATACACAGTTCCATGATTACTGAGGATTATTAGGGTGGATTTATACACAATTCCATGATTATTGAGGATTATAAGGGTGGATTTATACACAGTCCCATGATTAGTGAGGATTATTAGGGTGGATTTATACACAGTTCCATAATTAGTGAGGATTATTAGGGTGGATTTATACACAGTTCCATAATTAGTGAGGATTATTAGGGTGGATTTATACACAGTTCCATGATTACTCAGGATTATTAGGGTGGATTTATACACAGTTCCACAATTAGTGAGGATTATTAGGGTGGATTTATACACAGTTCCATAATTATTGAGGATTATTAGGATGGATTTATACACAGTTCCATGATTAGTGAGGATTATTAGGGTGGATTTATACACAGTTCCATAATTAGTGAGGATTATTAGGGTGAATTTATACACAGTTCCATGATTACTGAGGATTATTAGGGTGGATTTATACACAGTTCCATGATTAGTGGGGATTATTAGGGTGGATTTATACACAGTTCCATGATTAGTGAGGATTATTAGGGTGGATTTATACACAGTTCCATGATTAGTGAGGATTATTAGGGTGGATATATACACAGTTCCATAATTAGTGAGGATTATTAGGGTGGATTTATACACAGTTCCATGATTACTGAGGATTATTAGGGTGGATTTATACACAGTTCCATGATTACTGAGGATTATTAGGGTGGATTTATACACAGTTCCATGATTACTCAGGATTATTAGGGTGGATTTATACACAGTTCCACAATTAGTGAGGATTATTAGGGTGGATTTATACACAGTTCCATGATTACTGAGGATTATTAGGGTGGATTTATACACAATTCCATGATTAGTGAGGATTATTAGGGTGGATTTATACACAATTCCATAATTAGTGAGGATTATTAGGGTGGATTTATACACAGTTCCATGATTACTGAGGATTATTAGGGTGGATTTATACACAGTTCCATGATTACTGAGGATTATTAGGGTGGATTTATACACAGTTCCATGATTACTCAGGATTATTAGGGTGGATATATACACAGTTCCATAATTAGTGAGGATTATTAGGGTGGATTTATACACAGTTCCATGATTACTGAGGATTATTAGGGTGGATTTATACACAATTCCATGATTATTGAGGATTATAAGGGTGGATTTATACACAGTCCCATGATTAGTGAGGATTATTAGGGTGGATTTATACACAGTTCCATAATTAGTGAGGATTATTAGGGTGGATTTATACACAGTTCCATAATTAGTGAGGATTATTAGGGTGGATTTATACACAGTTCCATGATTACTCAGGATTATTAGGGTGGATTTATACACAGTTCCATGATTAGTGAGGATTATTAGGGTGGATTTATACACAGTTCCATAATTAGTGAGGATTATTAGGGTGAATTTATACACAGTTCCATGATTACTGAGGATTATTAGGGTGGATTTATACACAGTTCCATGATTAGTGGGGATTATTAGGGTGGATTTATACACAGTTCCATGATTAGTGAGGATTATTAGGGTGGATTTATACACAGTTCCATGATTAGTGAGGATTATTAGGGTGGATATATACACAGTTCCATAATTAGTGAGGATTATTAGGGTGGATTTATACACAGTTCCATGATTACTGAGGATTATTAGGGTGGATTTATACACAGTTCCATGATTACTGAGGATTATTAGGGTGGATTTATACACAGTTCCATGATTACTCAGGATTATTAGGGTGGATTTATACACAGTTCCACAATTAGTGAGGATTATTAGGGTGGATTTATACACAGTTCCATGATTACTGAGGATTATTAGGGTGGATTTATACACAATTCCATGATTAGTGAGGATTATTAGGGTGGATTTATACACAATTCCATGATTAGTGAGGATTATTAGGGTGGATTTATACACAGTTCCATGATTAGTGAGGATTATTAGGGTGGATTTATACACAGTTCCATGATTAGTGAGGATTATTAGGGTGGATTTATACACAGTTCCATAATTAGTGAGGATTATTAGGGTGGATTTATACACAGTTCCATAATTAGTGAGGATTATTAGGGTGGATTTATACACAGTTCCATGATTACTCAGGATTATTAGGGTGGATTTATACACTGTTCCGTAATTAGTGAGGATTATTAGGGTGGATTTATACACAGTTCCATAATTATTGAGGATTATTAGGGTGGATTTATACACAGTTCCATGATTAGTGAGGATTATTAGGGTGGATTTATACACAGTTCCATAATTAGTGAGGATTATTAGGGTGAATTTATACACAGTTCCATGATTACTGAGGATTATTAGGGTGGATTTATATACAGTTCCATGATTACTGAGGATTATTAGGGTGGATTTATACACAGTTCCATGATTACTCAGGATTATTAGGGTGGATATATACACAGTTCCATAATTAGTGAGGATTATTAGGGTGGATTTATACACAGTTCCATGATTACTGAGGATAATTAGGGTGGATTTATACACAATTCCATGATTATTGAGGATTATTAGGGTGGATTTATACACAGTCCCATGATTAGTGAGGATTATTAGGGTGGATTTATACACAGTTCCATGATTAGTGAGGATTATTAGGGTGGATTTATACACAGTTCCATAATTAGTGAGGATTATTAGGGTGGATTTATACACAGTTCCATAATTAGTGAGGATTATTAGGGTGGATTTATACACAGTTCCATGATTACTCAGGATTATTAGGGTGGATTTATACACAGTTCCATAATTAGTGAGGATTATTAGGGTGGATTTATACACAGTTCCATAATTATTGAGGATTATTAGGGTGGATTTATACACAGTTCCATGATTAGTGAGGATTATTAGGGTGGATTTATACACAGTTCCATAATTAGTGAGGATTATTAGGGTGAATTTATACACAGTTCCATGATTACTGAGGATTATTAGGGTGGATTTATACACAGTTCCATGATTAGTGGGGATTATTAGGGTGGATTTATACACAGTTCCATGATTAGTGAGGATTATTAGGGTGGATTTATACACAGTTCCATGATTAGTGAGGATTATTAGGGTGGATATATACACAGTTCCATAATTCGTGAGGATTATTAGGGTGGATTTATACACAGTTCCATGATTGCTGAGGATTATTAGGGTGGATTTATACACAGTTCCATGATTACTGAGGATTATTAGGGTGGATTTATACACAGTTCCATGATTACTCAGGATTGTTAGGGTGGATTTATACACAGTTCCATAATTAGTGAGGATTATTAGGGTGGATTTATACACAGTTCCATGATTACTGAGGATTATTAGGGTGGATTTATACACAATTCCATGATTAGTGAGGATTATTAGGGTGGATTTATACACAATTCCATGATTAGTGAGGATTATTAGGGTGGATTTATACACAGTTCCATGATTAGTGAGGATTATTAGGGTGGATTTATACACAGTTCCATGATTAGTGAGGATTATTAGGGTGAATTTATACACAGTTCCATGATTACTGAGGATTATTAGGGTGGATTTATACACAGTTCCATGATTAGTGGGGATTATTAGGGTGGATTTATACACAGTTCCATGATTAGTGAGGATTATTAGGGTGGATTTATACACAGTTCCATGATTAGTGAGGATTATTAGGGTGGATATATACACAGTTCCATAATTAGTGAGGATTATTAGGGTGGATTTATACACAGTTCCAAGATTACTGAGGATTATTAGGGTGGATTTATACACAGTTCCATGATTACTCAGGATTATTAGGATGGATATATACACAGTTCCATAATTAGTGAGGATTATTAGGGTGGATTTATACACAATTCCATGATTACTGAGGATTATTAGGGTGGATTTATACACAATTCCATGATTATTGAGGATTATTAGGGTGGATTTATACACAGTTCCATGATTAGTGAGGATTATTAGGGTGGATTTATACACAGTTCCATGATTAGTGAGGATTATTAGGGTGGATTTATACACAGTTCCATAATTAGTGAGGATTATTAGGGTGGATTTATACACAGTTCCATAATTAGTGAGGATTATTAGGGTGGATTTATACACAGTTCCATGATTACTCAGGATTATTAGGGTGGATTTATACACAGTTCCATAATTAGTGAGGATTATTAGGGTGGATTTATACACAGTTCCATGATTACTCAGGATTATTAGGGTGGATTTATACACAGTTCCATGATTAGTGAGGATTATTAGGGTGGATTTATACACAGTTCCAAAATTAGTGAGGATTATTAGGGTGGATATATACACAGTTCCATAATTAGTGAGGATTATTAGGGTGGATTTATACACAGTTCCATACTTAGTGAGGATTATTAGGGTGGATTTATACACAGTTCCATGATTACTGAGGATTATTAGGGTGGATTTATACACAGTTCCATGATTACTGAGGATTATTAGGGTGGATTTATACACAGTTCCATAATTAGTGAGGATTATTAGGGTGGATTTATACACAGTTCCATAATTAGTGAGGATTATTAGGGTGGATGTATACACAGTTCCATGATTACTCAGGATTATTAGGGTGGATTTATACACAGTTCCATAATTAGTGAGGATTATTAGGGTGGATTTATACACAGTTCCAAAATTAGTGAGAATTATTAGGTGGATATATACACAGTTCCATAATTAGTGAGGATTATTAGGGTGGATTTATACACAGTTCCATAATTAGTGAGGATTATTAGGGTGGATTTATACACAGTTCCATGATTACTGAGGATTATTAGTGTCACGATCGTCGAACAGAGATGAGGACCAAGGCGCAGCGTTGCAGGCAAACATACTCTTTATTAGAGACACGATCAAAAACAACAAAACGAAAAACGTGACAGTTCACGGTCTAACACAACAGACTAGAAACAAGATCCCACAAACTCTGTGGGGAAACAGGCTGCTAAAGGTATGGTTCTCAATCAGAGACAACAAGTAACAGCTGAATCACGTTGCCTCTGATTGAGAACCACACTGGCCAACATAGAACCACAATACCAGAATGTGAAACCTAGAACAACACACATAGACTTTACACACCCTGGCTCAACATATTAGAGTCCCCAGAGCCAGGGCGTGACAGTACCCCCTAAAGGCGCGGACTCCGACCGCGCCCACCAAACACCACAGGGGAGGGACCGGGTGGGCACTCCGCTTAGGTGGCGGATCTGGCTCGGGCCTGATCCCCGCCCCTCTCCAACCCCCAAAGTACCCCTGGTCCGGTCTGGCCCCGCTGGCCAGAGCTGGACTGCACACTGGTGGAGCGGATTGCTCTAGCTCCGGCGTGAAGCATCTGACCGGTGCCGACCAGCCACCGGTGGAACAGGCACGGGCACGTGCCGGACTGGACGACGCACACCACTGGCTTGTTGTGGGGAGCAGGAGCGGGCCGAGCCGGGTGACGAAACACACCACTGACTTGGTGCGGGGAGCAGGAGCGGGCCGGACCGGGCTGACGTGACGCACCACTGACTTGGTGCGGGGAGCAGGAGCGGGCCGGAACGGGCTGACGGCGCACCACTGACTTGGTGCGGGAGCAGGAACGGGCGGAACGGGCTGACGGCGCACCACTGACTTGGTGCGGGGAGCAGGAACGGGCCGAGCTGGGCTGACGAAACGCACCACCGACTTGGTGCGGGAGCAGGAATGGGCCGGACCGGGCTGACGACGCGCACCACTGACTTGGTGTGGGGGAGCAGGAACGGGCCGGACAGGGCTGACGAAACGCACCACTGACTTGGTGCGGGGAGCAGGAATGGGCCGGACTAGGCTGGCGTCGCACCACAGACTTGGTGCGGGGAGCAGGAACAGGCCGGACCGTACTGGGAACACACACCACTGGCCCTACGTGGGGATCAGGAACAGGCCGGACCGGACTGGCAACACACGCCAGTACCTCTCGCCGTGCCTCTACATCCTCCTTCCCCCTGGTGACCAGTGACTCCCGTGAACCTGGCGGCCTCCTGCTGCCCCGTCGTCCACGGCGTTAGCCCCCCTAAAAAATGTATGGGCTTCACTCCTACCCGTGACCAGGTCTCCATGCTCCTCGCCAGCCTTTCGCCCCTTCTGCCTCCACGTCAAACCCCTCTCTTCCTCACATGGCTTGACCCAGTCGAGGAGGCGAAGGAGATCCGCTAGAGATCTCTCAGGCGCTGGCTCCTGGACTTGCTGCTTGGTCCAGTCTTGGTGGGATCTTCTGTCACGATCGTCGAACAGAGAAGAGGACCAAGGCGCAGCGTTGCAGGCAAACATACTCTTTATTAGAGACACGATCAAAAACAACAAAAACGAAAACGTGACAGTTCACGGTCTAACACAACAGACTAGAAACAAGATCCCACAAACTCTGTGGGGAAACAGGCTGCTAAAGTATGGTTCTCAATCAGAGACAACAAGCAACAGCTGAATCACGTTGCCTCTGATTGAGAACCACACTGGCCAACATAGAACCACAATACCAGAATGTGAAACCTAGAACAACACACATAGACTTTACACACCCTGGCTCAACATATTAGAGTCCCCAGAGCCAGGGCGTGACAATTAGGGTGGATTTATACACAGTTCCATGATTACTCAGGATTATTAGGGTGGATCTACACACAGTTCCATGATTACTCAGGATTATTAGGGGTGGATTTATACACAGTTCCATAATTAGTGAGGATTATTAGGTGGATATATACACAGTTCCATAATTAGTGAGGATTATTAGGGTGGATTTATACACAGTTCCATAATTAGTGAGGGATTATTAGGGTGGATTTATACACAGTTCCATGATTAGTGAGGATTATTAGGGTGGATTTATACACAGTTCCATAATTAGTGAGGATTATTAGGGTGGATATATACACAGTTCCATAATTAGTGAGGATTATTAGGGTGGATTTATACACAGTTCCATAATTAGTGAGGATTATTAGGGTGGATTTATACACAGTTCCATAATTAGTGAGGATTATTAGGGTGGATTTATACACAGTTCCATAATTAGTGAGGATTATTAGGGTGGATTTATACACAGTTCCATGATTACTGAGGATTATTAGCGTGGATTTATACACAGTTCCATGATTACTCAGGATTATTAGGGTAGATTTATACACAGTTCAATGATTACTCAGGATTATTAGGGTGGGATTTATACACAGTTCCATAATTAGTGAGGATTATTAGGGTGGATTTATACACAGTTCCATGATTACTCAGGATTATTAGGGTGGATTTATACACAGTTCCATAATTAGTGAGGATTATTAGGGTGGATACAGTAAGGGAAAAAAGTATTTGATCCCCTGCTGATTTTGTACGTTTGCCCACTGACAAAGACATGATCAGTCTATAATTTTAATGGTAGGTTTTTTTGAACAGTGAGAGACAAAATAACAACAAAAAAATCCAGAAAAACGCATGTCAAAATGTTATAAATTGATTTCCATTTTAATGAGGGAAATAAGTATTTGACCCCTCTGCAAAACATGCCTTAGTACTTGGTGGCAAAACCCTTGTTGGCAATCACAGAGGTCACACGTTTCTTGTAGTTGGCCACCAGGTTTGCACACATCTCAGGAGGGATTTTGTCCCACTCCTCTTTGCAGATCTTCTCCAAGTCATTAAGGTGTCGAGGCTGACGTTTGGCTGGCAACTCGAACCTTCAGCTCCCTCCACAGATGTTCTATGGGATTAAGGTCTGGAGACTGGCTAGGCCACTCCAGGACCTTAATGTGCTTCTTCTTGAGCCACTCCTTTGTTGCCTTGGCCATGTGTTTTGGGTCATTGTCATGCTAGAATACCCATCAACGACCCATTTTCAATGCCCTGGCAGAGGGAAGGAGGTTCTCACCCAAGATTTGACGGTACATGGCCCTGTCCATCGTCCCTTTGATGCGGTGAAGTTGTCCTGTCCCCTTAGCAGAAAAACACCCCCAACGCATAATGTTTCCACCTCCATGTTTGACGGTGGGGATGGTGTTCTTGGGGTCATAGGCAGCATTCCTCCTCCTCCAAACACGGCGAGTTGAGTTGATGCCAAAGAGCTCGATTTTGGTCTCATCTGACCACAACACTTTCACCCAGTTCTCCTCTGAATCATTCAGATGTTCATTGGCAAACTTCAGACGGGCCTGTATATGTGCTTTCTTGAGCAGGGGGACCTTGCGTGCGCTGCAGGATTTCAGTCCTTCACGGCGTAGTGTGTTACCAATTGTTTTCTTGGTGACTATGGTCCCAGCTGCCTTGAGATCATTGACAAGATCCTCCCGTGTAGTTCTGGGCTGATTCCTCACCGTTCTCATGATCATTGCAACTCCACGAGGTGAGATCTTGCATGGAGCCCCAGGCCGAGGGAGATTGACATTTATTTTGTGTTTCTTCCATTTGCTAATAATCGCACCAACTGTTGTCACCTTCTCACCAAGCTGCTTGGTGATGGTCTTGTAGCCCATTCCAGCCTTGTGTAGGTCTACAATCTTGTCCCTGACATCCTTGGAGAGCTCTTTGGTCTTGGCCATGGTGGAGAGTTTGGAATCTGATTGATTGCTTCTGTGGACAAGTGTCTTTTATAGGTAACAAGCTGAGATTAGGAGCACTCCCTTAGAGTGTGCTCCTAATCTCAGCTCAGTACCTGTATAAAAGACATCTGGGAGCCAGAAATCTTTCTGATTGAGAGGGGTCAAATACTTATTTCCCTCATTAAAAATGCAAATAAATTTATAACATTTTTGACATGCGTTTTTCTGGATTTTTTTGTTGTTATTCTGTCTCTCACTGTTCAAATAAACCTACCATTAAAATTATAGACTGATCATTTCTTTGTCAGTGGGCAAACGTACAAAATCAGCAGGGGATCAAATACTTTTTTCCCTCACTGTATATACACAGTTCCATGATTACTGAGGATTATTAGGGTAGATTTATACACAGTTCCATAATTAGTGAGGATTATTAGGGTGGATATATACACAGTTCCATAATTAGTGAGGATTATTTGTCACGGTTTCGGCCGAGGCTGCTCCTCCTCCTTGTTCGGGCAGGCTTCGGCGGTCGTCGTCCCCCGGAGTACTAGCTACCACCGTTCGATGTTTCATGTTTGTTTGGTTTTGTCTGTTTGTACACCTGTCCCTTGTTAGTGTTTGATTTGGTTTCCTATTTAGTTATCGTGTGTTGGGTCAGGTGTTATGTGTGATTGGTTATTGTCTAGCTGTTGCTCTCGTTATTACTCTCGTGTTTTGTTGTTTTCGAGAGTCCGCACTGTCTCGCTTATTGTCCTTTTACGCACGTTGTTGTTTGTGCGTAATTTGTATTTTGCCTCCCGGTTGGGTTGGCTGTTCGCCTGTTTGGTGCTGCCTTTATTTTACTAAAGTCTGTTCACGAACGCCCGTGTTTCCTGCGCTTGATTTCCACACCGCATCTACACTCAGCTACTGACAGAATCACACATCCACCCATGGAATCAGCAGGAGCAACCGCGCCAACGGACATCATGGAGGACCGTCTGCGTGGGCAGGAGGACAGGATCAACCAGATCGGTCACGCCCTGGATCGGGTGATGAACACTCTCCACCGATGGGAAAGCAGCGGGGTACCCACGCCCCCCACCTACCGGACCATCCCCATCGGTCAGTCCTCCTGTCCCCCTTCCGGAACCCAGCGGGATTCGGCTCTCGCTCCCGAGGGCGTACGACGGCCCCGCTGCCGGGTGTCAAGGGTTCCTGCTGCAAGTGGAGCTCTACCTCGCCACCGCACACCCGGCGCCCTCGGGACACGAGGGCGTCTCCGCCCTCATCTCCTGTCTCACCGGCAAGGCGTTGGAGTGGGCCAACGCCGAATGGAGGAGAATAGACGCCGCTACTATTACCTACGCGAGTTCTCCCGCCGCTTCCGTGCCGTGTTTGACCATCCACCAGAAGGGAAGGCGGCGGGGGAGCATCTATTCTACCTCCGACAGGGATGAGGAGCGCACAGGATTTTGCTTTGGAGTTCCGGACTCTAGCGGCAGATGCAGGGTGGAATGACGCGGCCCTCATAGACCACTTCCGCTGCAGCCTCCGGGAGGACGGTCCAGAGAGAGTTGGCATGCAGGGATACCACGTTGTCGCTTTGACCAACTGGTCGACATGGCCATTCGGCTGGACACCCTGCTCGCCACCCGTGGACGTCCCGGGTAGGGGTTGCCCATTCCACCTTCCGGCACTCCGAGCCGAGCCCTATGGAGCTCGGAGGTGCTGGGCGCTAGAGAACGGAGGAGTAGGAACCCGAGGGGGGCCGTTCCCTGCACCAACTGTGGCCGTGGAGGGCACACCGCGGCTAGGTGTTGGGGAAGGTTCCCCGGTGGAGGTGAAGGCAGGCCACGATTGGGGAGTCCTCCCAGGTGAGTAGGCGCCCTACTTACCCAGAGCTTTCTGTCGTTCACATAACCTTGCCTGTTTGTTTTCCACAGGTTGCACCTCGTTCCCAGCATAAGGCGCTAGTAGATTCAGGCGCAGCTGGGAATTTTGTAGATCGGCAGTTCTGTGTAGAGTTAGGGGATTCCTCTCCTTCCCGTTGATAAGCCTTTCCCCTGTACATGCCCTAGATAGCCGTCCGTTAGGATCTGGGTTAATTAGGGAGGTCACAGCGCCCCTTAGGATGAAGATGCAGGGGGGTCATGAGGAGACGATTCAGCTCTATCTGATTGACTCTCCTGCGTATCCGGTGGTGCTGGGACTTCCCTGGTTGATTACCCATGATCCTACTATTTCGTGGTGAGAGAAAGCTCTTAAAGGGTGGTCTGTTCAGTGTGAGGGGCTATGTCTGGGTGTTTCCATAGGGGCGACCTCAGTGGAGAGTCCAAATCAAATGCCCGCACTGCATATTCCCCCGAGTATGAGGATTTGACACTGGTGTTTAGTAAGACAAGGGCTGCGCAGCTGCCGCCTCATAGACAGGGGGATTGTGCGATAGATCTCCAGTTAGGAGCAGCACTCCCGCGGAGCCATGTGTATCCCTTGTCTCAAGAGGGGAGGAAGGCGATGGAAACTTACATCGCTGAGTCTCTGAGACAGGGATACATACGAGCCTCCACTTCACCCGCTTCCTCAAGCTTCTTTTTTGTGAAGAAAAAGATGGAGGTTTGCGCCCGTGTATTGATTACCGCGGTCTCAATCAGATTACGGTGAAGTACAGTTATCCACTTCCTCTGATTGCGACTATGACGGAGTCATTGCACGGTGCTCAGTTCTTCACAAAATTGGATCTCAGGAGCGCATATAACTTGGTGCGCATTAGAGAGGGCGATGAATGGAAGACAGCATTTAGCACAACCTCCGGTCATTACGAGTATCTCGTCATGCCATATGGGTTAATGAATGCTCCCCTCAGTCTTCCAATCCTTTGTAGATGAGATTTTCCGGGACATGCAGGGGGCAGGGAGTAGTCGTGTGCATAGACGATATTCTGGTGTACAGTTCTACCCGAGCTGAGCATGTAGCCCTGGTGCGCCGAGTGTTGAGGAGACTGTTGGAGCATGACCTATATGTCAAGGCAGAGAAATGTCTGTTCTTTCAGAAGTCGGTCTCCTTTTGGGTTATCAGTTGTCTGCGTCAGGGGTGAAGATGGAGGTTGACCGGTGTCAGCTGTGCGTAGATTGGCAAACCCCAACCACTGTGAAAGAGGTGCAACAGTTCTTGGGTTTTGCGAATTATTACCGGAGGTTTATCCGGGGTTTTGGACAGGTGGCAGCTCCCATAACGTCTCTGTTGAAGGGGGGTCCGGTGCGCTTGCGGTGGTCAGCTGAGGCGGACAGGGCTTTTGGGAGACTGAAGGACCTGTTTACCTCGGCGCCCAGTGTTGGCGCATCCGGATCCCGCTTTACCATTCCAGGTAGAGGTAGACGCGTCCGAGGCCGGTATTGGGGCCGTCCTCTCACAACGGTCTGGCACACCACCTAAGCTCCTCCCCTGTGCTTTTTATTCTAAGAAGCTCAGTCCGTCGGAGCGGAATTATGATGTAGGGGACAGGGAGCTGTTAGCCGTGGTACAGGCCCTAAAGGTGTGGAGGCATTGGCCGAGGGGGCTCAACACCCTTTCCTCATTTTGACGGACCACCGTAACCTGGAGTACATCCGGGCAGCTAGGAGACTGAATCCCTCGCCAGGCCCGCTGGACTATGTTTCTAGCCCGGTTTGTGTTTAAAATCACTTACATCCCTGGGTCCCAGAACGGGAAGGCAGATGCCCTGTCTCGCGTTATGATACGGAGGAGAGGTCCGTTGAGCCCACTCCCATACTACCAAAGTCTTGTCTGGTGGCACCGGTGGTATGGGAGGTCGATGCAGAGATCGAGCGGGCGTTACGCACCGACCCAAGTCCTCCACAGTGTCCAGTGGGTCGGACGTACGTTCCGCTCGAGGTACGCGATCGCCTCATTTATTGGGCTCATCGTCCCCCTCCTCTGGACATCCAGGTATCGGCCGGACAGTTTACTGCCTTAGCACTAAGTACTGGTGGCCAACGTTAGCCAGGGATGTGAGGGTTTATGTCTCTCCTGTTCGGTGTGTGCACAGTGTAAGGCAACCTAGACATTTGCCCAGGGGTAAGCTGCAACCCCTGCCCGTTCCACAACTGGACCCTGGTCCCACCTCTCGGTGGACTTTGTTACAGACCTTCCCCCTCACAGGGGAATACTACCATCCTGGTCACCGTTGTGGATCGGTTCTCGAAGGCCTGTCGCCTCCTTCCCATGCCGGGTCTCCCTACTGCCCTACAGACCGCTGAGGCTCTGTTTACCCATGTCTTCCGGCATTACGGGGTACCCGAGGATATAGTGTCTGATCGAGGCCCCCAGTTCACCTCCAGAGTGTAGAGAGCCTTTATGGAACGGTTGGGGGTTTCGGTGAGCCTTACCTCGGGTTACCACCCGGAGAGTAATGGGCAGGTTGAACGCGTCAACCAGGATGTGGGTAGGTTTCTGAGGTCTTATTGCCAGGGCCGGCCGGAAGAGTGGGCGAGATACGTCCGTGGGCCGAGATGGCACAGAACTCTCTCCGCCACTCCTCCACCCAACTAACCCCTTTCCAGTGTGTTAGGGTACCAGCCGGTTCTGGCACCCTTGGACGAGAGCCAGATCGAGGCCCCTGCGGTGGATGAGTGGGTGCGGGCTCAGAGGAGACATGGAACGCTGTCCACGTTCATCTGCAGCGGGCCATCCGTCGGCATAAGACGAGCGCCGATCTCTCCACCGCAGTGAGGGGCCTGCCTATACGACCTGGAGATCGAGTCTGGCTCTCGACCAGAAACCTGCCCCTCCGCCTGCCCTGCCGGAAGCTGGGTCGGCGGTTTGTGGGGCCATTCAAAGTCCTGAGGAGGTTGAACGAGGTGTGTTACAGGTTAGAACTGCCTATTGGATTACAGAAATATTAACCCCTCGCTCCATGTGTCTCTCCTCAGGCCGGTGGTGGCTGGTCCACTCAGGACTATGAGATAGAGGAGACTCCTCCGCCCCCGTTGGACATCGAGGGGGCTCCGTCGCACACTGTGAGGTCCATCCTTGATTCGAGACGCCGGATGGGGGTCTCCAATATCTCGGTGGAGTGGGAGGGGTACGGCCCGGAGGAGCGGTGCTGGGTGCCGAGGGAGGGACATATTAGACCTGTCCCTGCTGACCGAGTTCCATCGGGTCATCCTACGCGCCCTGCTCCTCGTCCTGTCGTCCCCCGAGGCGGGATCGACGGCTGGAGCCAACGCAAGGTACTGTCACGGTTTCAGCCGAGGCTGCTCCTCCTCCTTGTTCGGCAGGCTCGCGGTCGTCGTCCCCGGAGTACTAGCTACCACCGTTCGATGTTTCATGTTTGTTTGGTTTTGTCTGTTTGTACACCTGTCCCTTGTTAGTGTTTGATTTGGTTTCCTATTTAGTTATCGTGTGTTGGGTCAGGTGTTATGTGTGATTGGTTATTGTCTAGCTGTTGCTCGTTATTACTCTCGTGTTTTGTTGTTTTGAGAGTCCGCACTGAGTGCGCTATTGTCCTTTACGCACGTTGTTGTTTGTGCGTAATTTGTATTTTGCCTCCCGGGTTGGGTTGGCTGTTCGCCTGTTTGGTGCTGCCTTTATTTTACTAAAGTCTGTCACAGAAACGCCCGTGTTTCCTGCGCGATTTCCACACCGCATCTACACTCAGCTACTGACATTATTAGGGTGG